>NC_081414.1:561353064-561657730 GCF_030272615.1 Cryptomeria japonica | reverse complement strand
GTCATCAATTGCAAATCTCTTTCGAATGTGCATAAGTAGTAAGAGTGTCCTAAACCAACGCATAGCTAGTTTCACATTCTAGGTTGGTTACACCTTCACTTTAGATTCTTAATACATATAATTAATCATCCATGATTATCTAATCTAGTTCACCTACTTCTTCTTGTAGCTTAGTAGGGGTTCAAATAATTCACATACCATTTCATCCCTCTTGACCAATTACTTAGTCCCTTCAGAGGTACTTTACAAAAAGGTTAGTCAGACCATTAGATTGTTTGATTTCCCAATATTAGACTTAACTATACAATATTTTAAGAAACATTTGCAATTCTTGTTGCTTAATCCAAAATGGTTTGTGTCTCCTTGCTTCTCAAATCAAATTACCTATAGTATTACTAAGGTGCATTTATCAAGGATATTGCCACGCACCATTTCATCCATCATCCTCAAGGTTATCCACCACTAGTTTCCTTGAAATGATATGAGAACCCTTAACAACAGGTCTCAATAAGAGTAACCTAGTATGGTTGCATGCTTAAGGTACCTATCCATTAGGATAGGATAATGCTTCAGCCCAAGATTTATAAAGGTACCACCTAACTTTCTCTTGAAAGGTTCCCCATATGGCACCCTTTGTTTATCATTCCTAATAAACTTCCTTGTAGGGTTGATTGTTAATTAGAAAAATGGCATCATATTTTATTAATAATATTTTAATTGTGCTATGTTTCATTTGACTTGTTCGCCAGGTTTTCATCTCAAACCTTCCTAGCTTGCTTGATTTGCAATGTCAACGACATATCCCAACTAACGATGTTGTTCTTTTAACTACTATGCGTATACAATTATATTGAATTATTCCTCATTCCCAATTTGATTAGGTACAAATGTTGCGATTGGTTTTCACTTGAAGGGCAACCTCATAAGTACTAATGATCAGAATTCAAATTTGGATTATAGATAATACTTTCATAAAATTTTGTATTTTGTAGATATTAGTGCTTGCCTTTTTGAAGGTCTTTGAAGTATTTTCAGCCTTGGAAACTTTTCTTGGTCCTTTAGAGTGTTTTCATAGGCAAACTCTTATAGTGTTTCACCTTCAACTCTTGAATACCTTTCCAACGAGGTAAACGGTTCGCATTTTCAAGCCCTGAGTGGAAAGTTATGACTAGTTGTAGTTAGGATAAATTTTGATAGAATTTTCAAAAAAAATCGTAGTATTGTGATCTCATCAAACCATAACAAGTATGACTATTGAGTTTCAATTTGTAGGCCTTTTGGTGACCCTTGAGACCCCATTAATTGATCTATGTTGATCCTTTGGTCAAAATGAATCCACCTTTGCCTTTCTTCATTAGTGTGAATACTTCACAGGTTCTTACCTAGGTGTTATACTCGAAGTCATAGTTTTGATCAACTAAGTTATGAAAGTAGCCCAAGTTGTCCCAGTGTATGAACCTAGGGCTCTGATAAAAAAATGTGATGCCCAAAATTTTGGGCAAAAACACAACAACAATTTTTTTTTAATAACACTTAATTACTAGTGATCCACGTAAAGTTAGATGTGAAAGTTTGCTTAGTTACACTAAATCATTTTCTTAATGTCAACTTGAACGATCTATAATGAATGGGTAATGAATGGGTTACAATGTTTTAATTAACCAAGACTGGAGGGCCAACATGAGCATAAAACACAACCCCCAAGTCATCTCTCTAATGTCCACTCAATACGGATAGTTCTTTAAAAATACAACCCCTAGTCTTGACAATGATACCATAATTTTGATTCAATTAAACTATTTATTAAATTACATCTAAGTGTTTTTAATAGTCTCCATTTTCTTAAAATATGATTTATTCTAAGGTTAATAATTCATTCCATTTCAAATAATTAATTAAGTCCATCTTCGTTTTCGAGTTAATTAAAATAACTCTAATATTATCATTATAACTTTATAGCTATATACATCCTTTAATTGTGTTTTATCCAATCCAAACATATTAATATTAATATAACCCCCCTTATATTTATATTAATTTATTAGTCAATTATATTTATTTGTGATAATGGACATTTATTATTTATTAATAACACAACCCATATTACCATTTTCTAATAAATACAATCCCCCTTGTATTAAAATTAATTAAAAAATATAAAGTACCCATTAATAAATGTTTGAAGGAAACGTGTGTGTGTGTGTGTGTGTTTAAACAAGAAAAATAAACTTCATTTACACACTTACACATTTACCCCCATAAACATATCCCTCCTCTTAGGTAAATATATGTATATTTAAATATAAACCCCTTTTGAAATTAAAAACAAATAAACATACCCTTTTGAAAATGGGATTTCTCCCTTAATATAAAAAATCCTTGTTTTAAATTTGGGGTTTCTCCCCCAACATGACAATATTTTAAAATATTGTCATCTTTTAATTTGCCCTAACTTTATGTTAGGGTTATTGCTTTACAAGCCCTAAAAAAAAGTTAGGGCTTTTCATTTTGAATGAGCCCCTGTCTCTTTTTTTGTTTTACTAATTTTCATTACTTGTAGGAATATGTTTTGGTTGCAGGGGGTTTTGACCCCCCTACAACCATGGAGGCGGTGCCCTTTTCTCATGGTGATGGATGCCATTTCTCTTCCTTTTTCCGCAGGTTCTTCTATGCATGGCGGAGGTTGGAGGACGTGCGGCGAAGATAGGTGGACGGCAGGGTCGCAGACCCACCGCCATGGAGGCCCACGACTGTGGGTCTCGACCCACAGCCATGGTTGCCCACAACTGTGCGTCATGACCCTCATCCATGGATTCCCATGACTGTGGGTCGTGGCCCATGGCGTGTGGGGGTAGAGGCACAAACTCCCCCCACCCGAACCCTAGTCTATGCCATAGTTAGATTTTTTTGTTAATTTTAAAAAAAAAAAAACTTTTCTTAATCTTTCCCAAATACGATGTTTATAATATGAGATATATCTGTGTGTGTGTGTGTAGATATATATATTTATAATGTATATATTCACTATGGATTCACGGTTTTATTCTAGTATATTTTATTTAACAGCAACATTTATATTGTCATATAATGTATGTATATGTGTGTTTGTGTGTGTGTGTGCGCATGCGTGTGTTTATATATATATACACATAGAGATAAACTCACTGTGTAGTTTTCCAGAACAAGTTTATTTATCATCCCATTTATTCCATTAAATGTATAATGACAATATGTGTGTATGTGTGTGTGTGTGTGTGTGTGGTTATGAAAATATACACTCACTGTGTAAACACGGTGCCTTCTTTTTTTTATTTTTACATATTAGTTTATTTTATCAACAGTGATTTTAATAACCATAAATATATATTCATACATGCAAATGAATAAACATATGTTTAAATATGAAGTTCACTTCTTATAGCTACATTCAGACTTAAATTTCTTACTACTAACATGTTGGCATTGTGTTGTCATTGATGTAAACCAGTATAGGATGGCTACCAGTAGAAGAGATGTATGTGTAGTACAATCATTGATGCATATCGGATGTGATGTCTTTGATGTCACCTAGCTTAGTTGGTCACCAGTAAAGGAGACAATGTCACCTTGCACAATGGTCATTGGAGTCACTGGTACACAAGTTAGTGGTTGACTTGTGTTGAAGATATGGATAGGAGACCAGTATGATATAACAATCGGTAAATGATGGCATCTATAAGAGAGAAAGATGTTGGTCAGTTGATTGTGATGAAGAGGGGGAGTGTTATCTAAATCACATCAACACCGGAGGTGAAGTTTATGTAGGCGACCGATATGTTGTGTGGATGTCAATCAGCAGGACTCCCACCGGATAAAGTTGCAGTCACCATTTGAAGATGACTGACAGTGAATGTGCCCCAACCGGATCACATGTGCATGTTTGAAGATATGTTGCTCAAACAGGGAAGCCACATTGGTGCAATGCAGGATGCAGATGACAAGGATCCACTCCCATCGGTAAGTGGAGCTTATCTCCTATTATGCATGAAATAAATCATAGTTCTTGGAGATAAGACAACAGAGTTAAAGGCAGGTGATTGAAGGCTCACACTACATCAACCAGTGAAACAAAAGGATGCCTCAGGTTCATGAAATTAGACATGTGCACCAGATCAAAAATTGTTGGCATGTTGTACTACCGAGATAGAAAAAGAAGAGTAAAGAAGTGATGTGTTTGTCACCTTGACAAACCGGTTGAGATGATGTCTAGGTTGATGATGAAGAAGGCAAGGTCGAGCAACTATAGAAAGAGAGTGCAACCGGAATGCAGATTCCTTTGATGGAAATAGTTGAAGGTTGATGACATGGTTTCATCAAGGTAGTTGTCGGTAAGTATGTCCATCGGTAAAGATGACAAGGTGCATGAAGTTTTTTGGAAAGAGTGATAACCGGTGAAGGTGTTCCACCGGAAGAGAAGAAAGGTGCAAGGTTGATGACAGATCGGTTAGGGTATAACTGGCAGGGTTTGTGAACCAGTAGATGAACCCAGTTTTGAGGTTGTTCGGTGATCCTATCCAAACTGACACAGATGACCTAGCAAAGGTGGACGTCAACAAAATGGCCACATGAAGTTGAAGTGGAAAGCATGCATGCACAGGTCGGCATGGTGTGTTGGTGAAGTGTCTATCGTCGAGGTAGATGGTGACAGGTCGACATTTATGTCGACTGCGTGATTTATGGGATGTGTAGTAGAGGTTTGCGGCTTGAGGTCAAACAAACAACAAATATCTAGGATAGACTGGTTGAGCAGTTCGAGGTAGGTGAAGGAAACCACCAAGACATTCTTGGTGATCGACCAAGAGATCAGTCGATGAATTAAATGCAGATTCCTAAAAATGGGTGACGTGTTCTGGAAGGCACGACAATGGCGGGGTTGATTGATATGTTGCAATTCATCAATCAAGGCGATCATATCAGATGATATCTAATTGGATTTGGTTTTCCTCGAGGTCGACAAAGAAACCCTAACCACCTGAAGTTTGAATTGATTTTTGGTAGGAAGACTTGTTTATAAATATGAAAGTCTAAATCAATGAAGTTGTTGTTGAATGATAGAGTATTATTGCATGTGAGAGAAGAAATCAGTCAAGTGCTCAACGAGTATGAGAGGAGAGATTGTGTGAGAGAGAATTGGGTTGAAGAGTTCAATCGGTAAGAGTGAGGCAACTGGCAGACATCCATTAAGTCTGACAGAGGTATAAACTGGTGGCGACCAAACCGGCAGAGAAGAGTTGCAGAAGATTGCAAAGAAGGGAAGCTAAGAACCGCCAGAAATCAGATGGTAGACATCTGACTAAGTTATCAAGACTAGAAGTGGAGATCAACAGTGTAGAAGAGAGAAGAGAGAACTGACAGAGAGCAGAACCGGCAGAGAGCAGAACTGACAGAGAGCAGAACTGGCAAAGAAGAAGAAGAGACTGAACTGGTGAAGGTGTAGCAGAGACTAAGTTGCATCAAGAGATAGGGTTGCAGCTAAGAGGTGAGCAGAGAACTGACAAAGAATTGGAGAGAGGAGAACCGGTAGAGAGATTTGCAGAAGAGTTACAAAGTTAATTTGCAACAAGGCTATTACTTTTGTAATTGATTCTATTCATTGAAGATCACTGAGTTGGAGCTTGATGCAGAGGTTGGTGCTCCTTGGGTTGGTGCCCTAAATATTGTAATGAGATTTCTATTGTGAGGCTGGATTGGAGTAGTAGACTCCAACAGCATTTCTCACTAAGGTTTTTTCCATCTTGGGTTTTCCTCGTACATCTGGTGTTATGTGATGTCCCTCTCATGTGTGATTGCATTTATGTTAGTCTCACATGTAACAGGCAAGTCTACTTTCTGTTAGATCTATTAACCAATATACACACATAGGATAAAAAAGGGAAAAGTTTGTAAATCACTTATTCACCCCCTCCCCCCCCCCCCCTCTTAGTGGCTCATTGTGTCTAACAATTGGTATCAGAGCCTAGGTTCCCAGTTGATAAGTTTTCTCTAGCTTGGGTAGATTTTGGCTTAAGGATACAATGGTTTGTTTAGTGTCAATCCCAGCTCCGGTATTTGATGGTTCAACTATTCCATTTGGAGTTGTAGAATGGAAGTCTACTTGTCCTCTTTTGGGTATAATGTATGTATGTCGATTGTAAATGGTTGCCCTAGTAAAGTGAGTCCTCCCACTGATTCAGATGCAGAAAGAAGAATCTGGTGCAATGATATAGAAATGAAGGATATACTTTGTGGGCTATCGGATGATGTCTCCTCATAGGTGGACAGATGCAGATCGACAAAAAGCTTATGGGATAGATTGAAGAAGCTCTATGGAAATGAGCCTACTACTATAGAACCAGTTTGTGAAGATAGGATAAGAAATGTATCTCATGTATCTACAGATGATGAAGGAAGATCTATTGGCAACCACAAAAATGATGAAGAATAAACTCACCTCTTCATGGCACAAGAATCAGGAGATGAGAGGCACACATCTAAAAGTGATAAGGCAAATAGATCCCACCGATAAGATGTGTTTAGCAGTGATAGTGAAGGTGAAGAAGAAGAAGAAGTTGAAGCTGATCTTGAAGGAGAACTAGTAAGTGCACTCGAAGAACTTAGTAGAGTGAGGAATGAATGCAAGTTATTCAAGAATGTTGCAGTTGTGGAGTAGAACCGGTAGATCAGATGCCTTGAAGAATATGAGAAGTGTATCTTAGAGTTGAAGACTCAACAAAAAGACTACAAGGAATTTTGGTGTAATGATCTAGCATCTGAACTAGAAGTCAAGGATAAATAATATCAGCAACTGGTAGGAGAAATGGAGATTCTCCAAAATGACCTTGAGAGATGTCAAGATGAGCTCAAGGTGAGAATCTGGTTTGATGGCAGCAATGATCCCTTGGAAAAAATGTTGAAAAAGAAAAAGCATGCCAAGGACTCCGGTGGATTAGGAAGTGGTGCCGGTGAATGCTCCACTAGCAAGAATGTCCCTCACAATGACATTATGTTTGTCTCCTCAAATGGAAATAACAAGGGACAAACCTTCACTATCCGAAATACTCCCTAGAAGAAGGTTGGTCTAACCACAACCAGTGAAGACATGAAGCTAAGGATGAAGACCGGTGCTACAAGAAGGAGGAACACTGCAAATCCCAAAGGAAATGGGAAGATGGGAGAAGATAGCTTCACTAGAAGAAAGAACATGAGAAGACAACAAAGAAGATCTCCTACCTATAGAGGACAAGGAAATGCTACCGCCCACAAGACAAGACAAGTGTGGAAGATGAAAGGTTCAAATGGAAGAAATGCTCAGCATGAACAACCCAGGATCCATCCCCAGAGAAGTAGAGATGGAGATGCCAAACTGGTAAGATCTCCCCATGCATGGCAAAATAATTTTGTAAGTCATAAACCTTCCTTCTTTGGATATTGCTTTGCATGTAATGGTTATCACCATAGGGCAGAAAATGGAGAAAGGGATCTAGAAGGAACAATCTAGGATCTCATAGATATCATGCATATGAGAAAAATGTATCAAGGAGTAGAAACATGCATATTTCCTCCACCAGTTATGCAAATAGTGTTTGTTATAACTGCAATAGATCTAGCCATAGAAGTTATGAATGCAAGAAGAAGAACTCATAGTTCTATGGTAACCAGAGAAACAACCATGCTTAATGTAGTAGCAGTTATAGAAGATATGAGCAACAAAGACCTGCATGGAACAAGATGAGAAGTGTACCTACACATGCAAGGAATCCATGGAGACCGGCAGCTGACTACAATGGCATGATCAGAAAAGGAAGAGCAAACAAGTATGGTAGAAGGTTCC
Source organism: Cryptomeria japonica (assembly GCF_030272615.1). Lineage (NCBI taxonomy): Eukaryota > Viridiplantae > Streptophyta > Pinopsida > Cupressales > Cupressaceae > Cryptomeria > Cryptomeria japonica. Next base: position 561,649,881 of record NC_081414.1, on the reverse strand, counting down.
CCAATCATGAGATTGGCATGGATGTTGTGTGCTACTATAGAATTACTTCTGGTTATATGCCAGAATCCAGAAATGCAAGGCCCTTTGAGAAAAAGAAGGTAAGACCTGCTCCCAAGATTGAAAATGGGAAGAAGAATGAGACCAAGCAGGTATGGAGGAAGAAGTAATAAGATGCAACCTTGGACTGACATTGTGCATTTAATGCACAAGTAATATCTCCTAAGGCTTAAAGGAGATGCAGGACCTTAGGGGGAGTAGTACACTGACCTTATCATTCACCCCCTCAGTGGAAGAGGACAAATAGAAGAACAAGTTGTTGTTGGTATGAAGGAAGAAAATGAGATGGCAAGTGTGTGTAGTGTCTGCCTTGGCTACACACCTACATATAAGAGTTGGTTCACTATCGCATGTGTCAATAGATAGCTACAGAACAATTAGGATCAGATGCTATTAACACAAGAAGACAGGAGGTAGAGGAAGGTTCTCTGGTAGTGATGATGGACCGGTACAAGAAATCGGTATATGTAGGATGTTACTGGTATGAGTGTTAACATGTACTTGTAGGTTATGTAAGACAATGAGGTTCAAGATCACTTCATTAGCCCCAGTAGCATGGAAAGAGGAGGTTATGTCTTAGGTGGTATTGGAAATGACCTGAATGGCATATGTACCTCGGTTGATGATTATATATGCATGCATCCTTTGAGGGCTAACCAGTTTGATTTATGGCATGATGATGATATTGTATGGAATTGTGTACTTCAAGGATCATGTCATAGGTTGTGGTAGATATAATGGAGCTAATAGATCATTAGATTGATCACATATGCACATCTCAATAGGTATATGGTGAATATTGGAGCTTTGGTTTTGAACCTGACAGGCAATGAGGTCCTAAGATGTATGACTCAAGGGGAGTTCAAGTGCTCATGAAGCAGAACCGACATGCTTGAACCTATGGGTGTACTGGCTACATCAACTACAAAAGATGGAAATTGTTGAAGGAATACCCAAGAGAATTTCATGATTACGGGTATGTTGTATTCACTGGCACATGGGCCTTCAATTAGTTTCAGTCTTGCATATGCATTAGAATATCAGTTTGCATATACACGAGTGTTGAGTATTGGTGTCAGTTGGTGGTTGAGCCCTATATTTCAAGTGTTATGATTTGAGAGGATGAAATGAATGATGGTCAAAGGAGAAGATGCATCCAATAGAGAAAAAGGGGACAGAAATCTCTATCAGTGCCCACTAGACACAAGGAGGAGAGAAACCCTGACAATTCCCTTTACCATCATTGTCAAAGGGGGAGAGAGATTTTGTAGTATACTGCATACTACATGTGTGAGAATACATGGATCACAAAAAGGGGGAGAGAGAATATGTAGTTTTTTGGATACTACATGTGTTGACATCAATGCCAAAGGGGGAGATTGTTGGCATTGTGTTGTCATTGATGTCAACCGGTATAGGATGGCTACTGGGTATAAGATATGTATGTGTAGTACTATCATTGATGCATACTGGATGTGATCTCTTTGATATCACCTAGCTTAGTTGGTCATTGGTAAAGGAGAGAATGTCACCTTTCACAATGGTCATTGGAGTCACTGATACACAAGTTAGTGGTTGACTTGTGTTGAAGATATGAACAGGAGACCGGTATGATATAACAACCGGTAAATGATGACATATGTAAGAGAGGAAGATGTTGGTTGGTTGATTGTGATGAAGAGGGGTAATATTATCTAAATCACATCAACATCAGAGGTGAAGTTTGTGTAGGCCACCAATATGCTATGTGAATGTCAATTAGCAGGACTCCCACTAGATAAAGTGACAGTCACCATTTGAAGAGATGACTGACAGTGAATGTACCCCAACGGGATCACATGTGCATGTTTGAAGATATGTTGCTCAAACAGGGAAGCCACATTGGTGCAATGTAGGATGTAGATGACAAGGATCCACTCCCACTGATAAGTGGAGCTTATCTCCTATTATGCATGAAATGCATCATAGTTCTTGGAGATAAGACAACAGAGTTAAAGGCGAATTATTGAAGGCTCACACCGAATCAACCGGTGAAACAAAAGGATGTCTCAGGTGCATGAAATCAGAGATGTGCACCGGATCAGAAAGGGCTGGCATGTTGTGCTACCGAGACAGAAAAAGAAGAGTAAAGAAGTGATGTGTTTGTCACCTTAACAAACCAGTTGAGATGATTTCTGGGATGATGATGAAGAAGGTAAGGTCGAGCAACTATAGATAGAGAGTGCAACTGGAATGCAAATACCTCTAAAGTAAATAGTTGAAGGTTGACGACATGGTGTCATCAAGGTAGTTACCAATAAGTATGTCCACTGGTAAAGCTGACAAGGTGTGTGAAGTGTTTTGGCAAGAGTGATAATCGGTGAAGGTTTTCCACCGAAAGAGAAGAAAGGTGCAAGGTTGATGAGAGACTGGTTAGGATATAACTGGCAAGGTTTGTGAATCAGTAGATGAACCCATTTTTGAGTTTGGTCGGTGATCTTATCTAGACCGACACAGATGACCTACTAAAGGTGGATGTCGACAAAGTGGCCACATGGAGTTAAAGTGTCAAGCATGCATGCACAGATCGACATGGTGTGTTGGTGAAGTGTCTGTCGATGAGGTAGATGGTGATAGGTTGATATTTATGTCAACTGCGTGATTTATGGGACGTGTAGCAGAGGTTTGCATCTTGAGGTCAAATGGACAACAGAGATCCAGGATAGACTAGTTGAGCAGTTTGAGGTAGGTGAAGGAAACTGCCAAGACATTCTTGGTGATCGACCAAGAGATCAGTCGGTGACTTAAATGCAGATTGCTAAAAATGGATGGCGTGTTCTAGAAGGCATGACAACGGTGGGGTTGATTGATATGTTGCAGTTCATCAATCAAGGTGATCAGATCGAATGTGATCTGATTGGATTTGGTTTGCCTTGAGGTCGACGAAGAAACCCTAACTGCTTGAAGTTTGAATTGGTTTTTGGTGGGGAGACTTGTTTATAAATATGCAAGTCTAAATCGATGAAGTTGTTGCTGAATGATAGAGTGTTGCTACATGTGAGAGAAGAAATCAGTCAAATGCTCAATAAGTATCAAAGGAGGGACTGTGTGAGAGAGAATCGGGTTGAAGAGTTCAACTGGTAAGAGTGAGGCAACCGACAGACGGCCATTGAGTCTAATAGAGGAGTAAATCAGTGGTGACCAAACTGGTAGAGAAGAGTTGTTGAAGATTACATAGAAGGGAAGCTAAGAACCGACAGAAATTAGATGGTAGACATCTAACTAAGTTATCAAGACCGGAGGTGGAGAGCAGTAGTGTAGCACAGAGAAGAGAGAACTGACAGAGAGAAGAACCGACAAAGAAGATGAAGAGATTGAACCAGTGAAGGTCTAGCAGAGAGTAAGTTGCATCAAGAGATAGGGTTGCAACTGAAAGGTGAGCAGAGAACCGACAGAGAATTGGAGAGAGGAGAACCAATAGAGAGATTTGCAGAAGAGTTACAAAGTTAATTTGTAACAAGGCTCTTACTTTTGTAATTGATTATGTTCATTGAAGATCACTGAGTTGGATCTCGGTGCAGGGGTTGGTGCTCCTTGGGTTGGTGCCCTAAATCAGAGGTTGGTGCTCCTTGGGTTGGTCCCCCAAATCAGGGGTTGGTGCTCCTTGGGTTGGTGCCTTAAACATTGTAATGAGATTTATATTGTGAGGATAGATTGGAGTAGTAGACTCCAGCAACATTTCTCACCGAGGTTTTTCCCATCTTTCATTTTCCTCGTACATCTGGTGTTATGTGATGTCCCTCTCATGTGTGGTTGCATTTGTGTTAGTCTCCCATCTAACCAGTAAGTCTTCTTTCTATTATATTTGTTAACCGATATACACACAGAGGATAGAAAAGGGAAAAGTTTGTAAATCACTGATTCACCCCCCCCCCCCCCCCGTCCAAGTGGCTCATTGTGTCTAACAATTGACTTAAATTTCTTACTACTAACATATTAACTATTAGCATATTTATACATCAAGAATGATTTTAAATAAATAAATGGAGTGCAAAATATATCCTTTTAAAATTGCATGTTTAGATTAATTACAAAATAGTTTTAGACAACAAAAATCAAATAGATAAATCTGCAATCTAATAAAATGTATTGCTTCTCATTTCTTTCCTTCAATAGATATTACAACAGAAAATAATCACTACAACTTAACTCCTTTTTTTTTCAATCTAATGAATAACAGGAAAATAAATACATTTTTCTTTCTTTTCTTGAAATACATTGCTCGCAAGGAAATACAGGGATCATTCCTTCTTTACATTTATTTGAAAATGACTAGATACAATAAGAAGATCTAAATTTGTATATGAACAAAGGTGTGCACTTTCAACACACATAAACAGCCACTTAGGAAACTAGCTTTTTTCCATCCTCTAGATAAGTTGCAGACCTACAAATGAAGCTTTGGTTGTGACCATGGAGGCTCACCTCCCAACCTAGGCCTAGAAGAGGCCACCCCCAAGCTGCGAGAACTAAGAAACCAAATGGGATACACACAATTCTCAATACTCAACATACAATTTTTAGATTTATACAAGGGAAACAATTCAACAATAAACTCTCATTTCAAGGCTTGCATGTAGTCACCAAGTGACTTAAAACAAGGGGTGAAGGTGGACCAAATATCTAAGGGGAGAACTGCATTAACCATTGATAACCAAATGCCTTCACAAGGCTAAAAAAAATAACCATCTGCTTGGTCTCTCACATGACCAAAAACAATCCTTATGACCCCCAAAGGCTTTGTCCAAAACTCCCTTTATGACCCCCAATTTTGTACAAAAATAACAATAGCAAGGATCCCATAATCCTTGTTTATCCCTCTCTTCCTAGAAGAGAGACTCTACACCCTTAGACTATCCTAAGAACCCTCCACCCCAAGACTACTCTTCCCTCCCAAGGGTGAATTTAGTCTTGACTCCCAAGAACATACAACAAGGAAATCCAAAAAATATCAAACAAAACAAAAAAAAAATAGTTCAAAGACATAGATTTACATTCAACTCATAAACAAAATCAGATTTTACATACAACATGAATATAACTAATGTTATGGAAGGAATTACACCAACCTTTACTCCAGCTAGGGTATGTATGTTGTAGAAGAGATGCCCAATCCCCTTACAATCTCCTTACTTAGCCAAAATTCTACTCTCAAAATTCAAATCCTACTCAAACTTGTCTCCAATATTGGAGAGTGGGTGATCTAATTCCCAAGTTTGAATTCCTTCCCTAAGTAAGCTCTCCTCACACTTTCCAATTTTCTTGGAAAGGATTTGAGTTCCCATAGGTTGGTCTTCCCAACCTCTTAGATGGTTTCTAGAAATGGAAATTGAAAAGGTGGTTGTAAGATGGGGAAGTGTACCTAATCACCAAAATGGAAGGTTGTCTATCCAAGAGTCAATCTTCTAAAAGTTCAATTTTCGTCCATTTTTAAAAACCCACTTTTGAAGTGACTTAATAGTCACGTGTGAGTGGTCACATGGCTAAAAATGACCCTTACCCATAGGTATATCAAATGGGCCTTCAGAAGTAACCTAACCTCAACCCTAGGAGTTAGTTTGACCCCTCAAAAACCCACCTAAAGTTTGTCTACGGGTCATACTTGATTTGACCAAACTAATGGCTCTCTAACCAAGTTATCTTTTGGGACCACAACAAGATATTTGAAAATGTATTGGGTTCCACAATTTACCTCCTAAGGACATGTCATTTGCCAACTCACAACACATCACAAGTGTCAAGTGACACCATAAAATACACATCAAAAAATACACTTGGCATGTTCTTTTTAGGAATTAACAAAATTAACAAATACAAATTAAAACATTCATTCAAGCATTCACTTTTACAAATTTAAACACATTACATACAAGGTATTTTCTCTCCAAATAGACAACCCTTGGCTTTACTATCGCACATAGGTTTGGCCTTAGTTCTTCGTATAATTTCCATGGTCACATGGATTAATTTCCTACACCTCTCATTTCAAACATTAGTAGTCCAAAACCACATGCATATATAAATATATGAAAGGAAATACAAATTAGATACATAGTATTCAATTCACAACATCTCACAATTTAATCCAAATCAAAGCTCAACATAATTAGAACTGAATTACTCTTCCATGGAAACTCCATAAATAACCAATTTCTCAATTGCATCATTATAGAAATCATGTAAGGCAATCATCCATAAGGCATGCATAAATGAATCACTACATCCTCAACCTATATACTGAAATCAATCATAATGTAGAATACATCTTATCCTCTAGTCTCATGGAGATCATATGCCAAAAGTCTCATCACCATAGTGTGTCAAGGTATATCTTGACAGATAAATCCTTAACAGATATGAAAATTATTCTTATGTTGGGTTTGAGATAAGACCCCAAACCCCTAACAAATATATGATACATAGGTAAATTACGTCTAATTATCCACAAGGGTTCAACATTCACTAATTTATCCTTCTAACATAGTTCGTCATATTGAATCCAAGCATCTTTACATAGTGTTCCAACCATCCATGCAGACTGTTAATAAGGTCAATCATGTTCAAACTAGGTTAACTCAAAGTTTGATCGGGGAGGGGTACTACATTATCAAAATTCATCTTCAAATACATAGACACATGTACCAAAGAGCCAAAAAGTAGAAAATAGAATCGTTTCATTGAAACTAAACTGTACTCATTAACATGACAAATATTCTAATTAATTTTATGTTAATATATATAAACTATAATATAAAACATATATATAAACCACTAACCTATCAAAATATTATTATGGTTTATGATTATCACACGAATAGTGATTTGCTATAAAGAGAAAGATGTATTACCAAAAGAAAAGAAGATTAATAGTTATAATTACCAAACATTATAATTGTCTACAACCTTCCCATCAGTAGTAATAATTGAATTCAACCTTGATTGAAATGAAAACACTAGCTTTCAAGAGAGAAAACCTATTTCCTTGAAAGGCTATAATGATTGCAATATGTTGTTCCACATATCAAGACAGATTTCCAAATTAAATAAGTTCTAAAAACACATTTAGAAATATTAAAATAGAATAAGCATCAACTTTAGAGATTTAAATATTGATTCCCCTTTTAGTATGGGTGACAATAATCATTAAATGATTCAAATGATCTTTGAATTCTGTAATATGACCCGTGTCATTTTGACTTTCAAACTTAAATTATTACTTTAATACTTTAATGGGCTTCCTTCAACTTTGTCCCTTAAAGAAGGAACTAACTTTAATATTTTTCTTCTAAAGACTACTCTTTCTTCTCTTCTTGTCTAAGTTCAAAGTCCAAGTGAAATATGCTATAATTGTGTGCCCTTTACTTTTTAAATAAAATATCTTAGCTGTAGAAAAATCAAGTGGACTATAGTGCCGTTGGGGAGAGGGGTAAGTGATAATAAAATTTATTTTGGAATTTATGAGTTAAATAGAGTAAAATTTAAGTGGAGTTCTAAATTCTTAAAATGAGAAAAAATCATTACAATTGTGCTTTTTTTTATGATGTTGGATTATAAATTAGTATTCTATGTTTTACTTATATTCATATATCAAAAATTTTGACTTATATTAATATATTAAATTTAGTTATATGATATTTGTGATGTTTCTCAAATAACAAATTAAATTTTTTTACGATTTGAGATGAAATAATCATAAAATTATCAGGGTCAACTCTATGGTGTGAAATCAATCTTAATGCATAAAAAAAAACATTTTGTATAAAAATAATTGTCTAATAAATTTGGTGATCTAAAATTCTCTTACCTCAACTTTTAGTAGCTAAATCTTATTTAGGGGAGTGGTATTTAAGACATCATTTGGGTCTTTACTAGGTAGGGTGTATTCTCCTTTGCTCAAGTCTCTAAGTAAATTGATACAATAGCTTGTGAATAAAGATCAAATATAGAAATCAATCATACAACATGCATGTCTATCAATAAATATGTAGATGGTGATATAGCATTAAGTGTTTGTATGTGCTCCTTAAATAATGCAACAAGTAGGGAATGAAAATAGATGGATCCTATCTTGTCCCAACGATGTTAAAATCAATTAGGGTTTATCCTTTTAGAAAATATATTAGGATACAATTTGAAATGTTTCATGCTTCAAGTCAACACATAACAACTAGTTAGAGTGCTACAACATGGACCCAACTTGATTTTTGAATTTAAGAAATTAAGGGTTAATTTTTTACCATAGAATTGATATAGGTAGGTGAACTCATAAACTTATTATTGGAATTGATTACTAGGTAAGTAGGGGGGCATAATCAATCTAGGTTCAAGAATATGATAAGTCTTTGTGTGAAAATATACCTCTTGTATGCTAGTCATTGCATAAAAGATAACCTATTCAAAATAGGTTTTAAATGATGTAGAAAAAGTACAAGGTATGCAATTTTCAGCATTTTTTTTTCTCATTTTGAATTCCATGTGAAATACCATAAAGATGCATCTCAAAGTAAAGAAATAATTTAACATACACTAAAAATATTGAAAACATCATAGAAGAATACAAATAGTGACATCTCTTCAGTACATTCTCCTTGCATTGAGTACACCATATTGAAATCTACAAAAAGAAATAGGAATTCCACAACTAGCATCTGTCAAGAAAATTTAAATATGAGTGATCAAAAAGAAAGTGCAAAAACTAAATTTAAAGAGGTGGCATGAATCTAAGATGGAATGAAGCACTAAATGTGTTGCATCAAGACAATATGAAATTAAAAAAATATATTTGTAATAATCAAATGAGGATGTGTAATATCCATCAATCAACCATTGTAACCATGCTCCAAGTATCAAAAAAATGGTATAGGGTTTTCAATGTCACTATCACTCAATAAGATTTGTGTAGGGTTTCCATTGGCCCACAATAACCATGAGTGTGCTCTATAAAATTTATGAAAATATATTATAACCGAAACGATAAAATTTATAAGTGATTGAATATCCCTCCTTATAATTGTCTGCATAAAAAGGATGCAATGAACTTGAGGAAAGGGTAAAAGTAAGCATATAATTATCTAAAGCATAATAGTCATGAATTAGCATAAAAAATAAAGATCATGTGTCAAATAAATGATAAGATAATAAGATAGGTGCAGGAAAGAAAATAAATAAGAAAGTGTGATATCCCAACATTTATTTCAATTTGGGCTAGAATCAAGTAATGAATACTAGATAAGAGTCATGCAAGCATAAATCAATATTAAATTATATCATTAGAAACTTGGACAAAATATTTATAATCATATTAGATAAACATGATGATCATGATGATGATCATAAGATAATACAATATATACATGATGAATACAAATAAACCTCTTAGAATCATAAGATAAGTTTGTGGAAGCATAAATATCTAATAATTATTGGGGTTGATGATTAAGACCTTGCAACACTTCAAAAATCATATGCAATAAAAATACCTTATCATAGAAGAGAGAAGTGACTAATTTTCTATGAAGTTGAATATTTCATCATATGCAAAATAATCATTATTATAATATACAATAAAACCATTTTTATAAATACTAGGATGAAATCCTACATGAGAATGTAATTAGATCATGTAATGTGCCCTAATTCTATGAATTAAGACAAAAAAAGCACATGACCAAAGTAATATTTATCATGTTAGTGTTAATAGGTCTGATAAGAACTAATTAGATAATTCACCTTTGTTCACACAAATAAGAACACTTGGATGGGTCCCAACTACAAGGTCTAATGAGGTAACCATGCCCAAACAAATGAATCTCTTGTAATCAAAGAAAATGAAAAACCTCATAAGAATTAAAAAAATCCCTCTCTAAAATTGAAAAACAAAGAACCAAGTGCATGTGATGGAAGAAAGCGGGACACACAATATGACCCGCCAAGGAATATTTCTATCATAAATATACAATATAGATCTATGTGTAGGAAAGAAAAGGTGAGATTATGTGTTCCATAGCAAATAAGTAGCTCATGTGCTAAAGGTGAATGTTGGAAGATGAATGCTAGAAGAAGAATGTTGAAGATGATACAACTCCTATCAAGAAGATACAAATCCAATGGTGGATGTAGAATAAACTCCCTTAAGAGAGATAAGAAAAATTTATCATGATGTGTGCCTCTAAAAACTACTCAAGTGCCCACATCTCTAAATGAAAAGATGTCATAATGGAATCAGGTGAAACCAATCCAAATAGTTGTGAAGATTCACGAATAAATATATCCAAAGATAAGGATAATGTGGTATTAGTTTTATTATAACTATCATCAAAGAGATCCAAGTGAATATCTTCAAGAGTCCTCAATAGATCTAAAATCTGAGACTCTACAAAGTAAAGCAATAATTTAACATAAACTCAAAATATTGCAAAAATTATAGAAGGATACAATTAATGACATCTCTTTAGTACATTCTCCTTACAATGAGCACACCATATTGAAATCTACAAAAAGAAATATGAAATTTTACATATAAGCACTAAAGCAAATGCTTAATAATGTCATCAATCGAAAAGTAAGTTCAAAAAAAAAAAAAATTAAGAGTTGCCATGAATCTAAGATGGAATGAATTCCTAAATCAAGAGATTATTTTCATTTCAATTCTCTTATTCTTTCTATTGCTAGAAGACAATGAGTCTCTTGACAGCTCTTTGTATCTTGCCCTGAAGTAGTGAGTTTCAATTGTGCAAGTCATTGTATTTTTACCTAAGGTTGTGTTCCTTAGCCTTGCAAGTCCATTGGATGCATATTTCTCCTTAGCAGTAAACCTTAAACATTGTAATCAAATTTATTTATATTGTGAGTACGATTCTCATTGTGGTTTCTCCCTATTAGGTTTTCCACATATAGCTAGTACTCATGTGTTGATGGTTGATATTTTTACTATTGATGTAGAATAGTTAAATGTTTCTTAATGTTTGATAGATCAGTGTTTATAGACTTCAGATTGATTCACCCCCCTTCTCAGTCTTGTCGTGGGTTCAATAATTGGTATCAGAGAAATATTCCTCTTAGAAAATCTTAACCGCTTGAGGTAGATCTAGAATGACACGGGAACTCAATGTCAAGACACCAAAGTTTGATGGCACAAATTTCTCTTATTGGAAGGAGGGGATGGAATCTTATTTGGAAACTTTGCTAAGTAGAATTTGGGAAATTGTTGAATCTGGCTATAAGCCTTTAGCGAATGGACCTCAAACTAAGGATGAAAATAAGAATCATGAGAATAATAAAAAGGATGGAGCTACAATTATCAGTTATTTAAGTGATCCATTATTTTCCAAAGTTACGGGGTTAAAAGAAGCCAAAGATATCTATGATAAGTTTCGTACATGAAGGAGATCCTAAGACAAATAAGGCTAGGTTAATGAATCTTAAATAGAAATATGAATGTCTAAAGATGTCTAATGATGAGGGTGTTGAAATTTACATACATAAAGTCAATGAGATTGTGAATGCTATCAAAGGTGTTGGTGGAAATACATAATAAGTTGATGTTCTGAGAAATATTTTGCTAACTCTACCAAAACCCTACAAGCCTAAGAGGTGTGTTATTAAAAAAAGTCATGATTTAGATAAGTATACAACTGACCAACTTCTTAGATCACTATCTACCTATGAAACAACTTCTTGGATCACTATTTACCAATGAAAAATCTGAGATGGAGGATATCAAAAGGGAAAGAAAATAGGTTGCATTTAATGTTTCAAAGATGGTTGAAGATGAACCTAAAGCAAGTGAAAATATGGATGAGATAGAGGCAAACATTGTGAGAAGACTAAAGAGAGGAACCAAAGAATACAAGGTACATTACCTCTTAAATACTTTAATTGTCGAGGAATTGGTCATTATGGTTCTAAATGTAAGTATAAGGAAGACTAGAAGAAATTTGATGATGATGAGAAGAAGGATAGATACAAAGATATGATAGAAAGAAAAAGATAGATGATAGAGATAAAGGAAAAATGGGTCAATGTTCAATGGAGACACATTCATCTAAGGATGAAGATGGTGATGAATCGAATGAAGAATATTTGTTTCTGACTATAGAGGAAAACAATAAGGAAATGTCAAGAAGACTAGAAGGAATGAAGAACAAAAGAAATTAAATAAGTGAAAAGATTGCATTGAATGCAAAAGTGGAACCGAAAGCTTGGATCATTGACTTCGGATGCTCAAACCATATGATCGATTATAAAGAGAAGTTCATTAATCTTGAAAAGTATGATGGAGGATTAGAAAAGTTTGCAAGAGAGGAAGTTGCACCTATTTGTGGGATAGGAGGTATTACAATTGATGGTAAGCATAAAACTAATGATGTTTATTATGTTCAAGGTATGAGACATAATTTGTTGAGTGTTAGTCAAACGTGCAATAAAGGTTATGAAGTTGCATTTAGTAAGTCTGAATGCATGATTAGAAGAGGAAATTTTGAGAGATTGGTTGTTGGTAAGTTGCCATCAATGACAACACCTTCAATCTCCTTCAATTCTCATTGGAGTGTGCAATGCTAACAATCTCCCCCTTTGGCATTGATGGCAACACTCGTGAGAAAAATCCAAAAACTATTCCAAAAATGAAGTCCAAAATTTTACCAAAAATGTGTGCTCCCCATGAGCAGATGATCTCCTTTGATGATCACTCTTCTCTATCCTACTACTCCCACTTTGACATCAATGACAAAGGTTGTCAAAATTTGTCAAATGAGTGCAGTTTTCAGCTTGAACTTTGTAACCAGTTGGTTACAATCTAGGATAAGTCTGCTAAGACCAAATTCAAGCTTTGAATAAACCTGTTGTTGTCCTTCATAGTTGCCTCAGTTCTCTGAATTGTACCGGTGAGATGATGCATTTGTTCTTCCAATGTCTTTTGATCTTGAATTAGTGCCTCAGAGATTTCTTTCCACAAAGAGCAAAGATTATCTAACTTAGGACTTAGTTTGCACTTAAGCTCTTTGGCTTTTGTCTTTAACCTTTCCTTCTCTTTCTCTAACTTCTCCATTTTTTCTTCAGATCCAGCAATTTCCTGTTCAATAACTAATATAGGTTCAGATGAACCAATGATATTATCAGCTATGTCATTAATCTCCTTTTGAACTTTGTTGATTTCTTTGTCAATATGCACTATCAACAGATTTGTCTTGCAAGTATCTCTGTACAGTTCCTTAAACTCCATAATTGTTGTGCTCAGTGCCGATAAAAGTGTATTGATGTGTTCCGTGCACTTCTTTATTGTTTCCTCAAACAATTTCTCTTTTTCTTTTTCCATTTTCTTCTTGAATGTTTCCTCATTTATTTGATCAACTGTCAGTATATTACCAGTAATGTATTTAAACAATGTGTCTAACTGACCTAAAGAATCCTTTACCTGATCTAAATTGCATTTGGGTGCAATAAACTTAAGAATAGGAACTGTGTCATCTATTGCCTTATAGGACAATGCATTACAGTCTGTTATTTTCTTTATTGAATCCAAAAGTACTTCAGTCACATTGGTCGGTCTAAATTCTATCAGTGAAGTACTAGATGTCTGCCCAACTACCTTTACAATCTCAGTGCTTCCGATGTGAGTAATGTTGCTTGAATCGACCTCTGCTGGGTTAGTCTGTGTCTGCATTTCCACTAGCAAAGGTTTTGGTTTCTCTGTGGTTACCGGTTTCACTATCTCAATGTGTCCCTATGACTCTGTCGGTTTCTCTGCTTGTTTCACTGTGTTATCTACTACCGGTATCTCCATTGGTTTTCCTTTATTCTCAGCTATCGGTATCTTAGTTAATGTCTCTATAGGTTTCTCAATGCTTGCATTGGTATTGTCAGTAACCATTTCACTAACCAAGGGTTTCTCTGAATGCTCAGTTTGCTCTGCATGTACCCCAATCTCAATGTGTTTTGTCTGTGTTCCAACCTCAATATTATCTGATGGTTGCTCAATAGCAACATCTTTCTTTTCCTCTGTGCTTTCCTTATCAACTACAATGTTAACCTCCTGAGTGTCTATGTTCATAGTATACAAAATTTTAGACTCAGGGTTTGTATCCCCATGTGGTGTATCCACATTCTCAGTAGTCGGTGTACTGTCAGTCTATACTGATGAAGTAACTGAAGGTGGTGGTAGGTTATCAATTACTTTAATGTTTGGTATTCCACCTACCTTGCCTTTCCCCTTGTCTCTGTCCTTTTGATAAACCTTGAAAGTTTTCTTTGGTCTGTTCAGCTCTTCCTGTTTTTCCTTCTCAACAAAGAAAATATCCCATCTGTCAGTTGTTTCTTCTTAAATTTCATTTACCCTACTAGCCATTAGGCTCACATGTCAGTGTTCGCTTACAAAAATTGACCTATTAGCTTCACTGATCAGTTCATCAATTTCTTCAATGGATTTGATCGGATGTATAGCTATAATTTTCTCAATTTTTAGTTTCTTGTCAAGCTCCATAACTGCAATCCTTTTAGCATCTAACCGCCTATATAATTCACTAGGCAAATCATCTACAACTTCTATTAACACTTTCTTATATATGTCAAGATGTGGGATGATGCTATTCTCTATACTTTCTTTCTCTTCATTAGTGAATGTATCATATAATTTGCTCACATTGGATAAGTTGTCGTCATCAATTATTTCATTCAGTAAGTTGTCCAATGGTGGTATAACTTGTTGCTTCTTTTTCTTCTTTGGTGTCAACTTCTTTGCCAGTGGTCTCACTGCTTGTTGTTTCTGCCTTGTCGTCCTTGTTTTCTTGGGAGGAGGAGAGGGTACCGGTGATGGTTTTCTCTTCCTATCAACTCGCTTAAACTCAGCAAGAATTTCACTATCAGAGGATGTACCAACCGGTGAGAGATGTGCCTCCGGTTGTAATCCTTCCTTTCCTTTATTCCATTTATGTTCATGATGTTTTCTTTAATTTCTTTAACTTGTTTAGATGCAGTCCTTATGTATTTTTCTCTTCTCTTTCTTTGTTTCAAATTCTGTACACCACTTTCTATTGTTTCTGCACTACAAAAAACCTTTTCTTCCAGTTCTCCAGGGGCTTCTAGTAGGGCTTTAGCATAAGTTTCAATGATATTTATATTTGCCTCATACCCCATTTGTGTTACCCATACAGTTCTAGGAAGAACTGCCTCCATCCATATCTCATCCTTCTTGATTACAAAACATATTTCTTTCTCATGTTTATCTACAATGCTTTGTGGTAATCTTTCTCTTGTTTTCATTTTTGCTTTGAATGTTTTGAAGTACTCTGTGATATTGTTATCCTTATCTGTCCTCATACCGGTGAAGATATCTGACAGTTGTTTGCCTACCGATATATCAATACCATGAAACTCTTTTGTAAGATACAACATCAGACATACCAAGAGATTGCCAAAATGAAAAGTACCTTTCTTGTCTCCTTTGATATTTTTCAGATTATCTATTAACTCATCCTTTAACCACTCACATATATCTATTTTTGCTTCAATATTGACCATATCATATGCACTTTTAATACAAAGACTGGAAACAGAGTTGAGTCGGTTTGCATGGGTGGCCTTATAACCTAAAATCATACTTATGAATCTAACATTCACATCTTTTACATCATTCACTCTCAGGGATCTGCTATCATAGGTTGCTCATGTTAATGTCATCATAGTGTTATTAGGAACCTTTTTAGTTTTATCTGGCCTACTACTGGTGGAGGGTAAGCCAGTCACTACCCTAACTGCTTCCTTAGTCATTTTACAAACAGAGTCTAGCCAAAAGAATTCACCATGAACTCTGCTAAGCACAATCCTTACTACCTCCTTAGGAAATTTTGATATGTCAAGGATTTCCACAAAACCTAAATTTTCAATAACCTTATGTTCAAGTTTCACAATTCCACTTTCATCACAGATAACATTTTTATACATTTTCAATATTTCCTCTGAACCTAATTCATCAATATGGCAATGAATATAGATTCTAGGATCTTCAGCAGATCTTTAGCATATGCAATACCTTTTGGGATTTTTGAAAAAGCTCCTAGGGAATCATCTTGTTTCACTATCTCAGGGATAATCTTAAAAATGGGTCTAGGGTGTTTAACTACTTCCACAACAGTAGGGTTTGCAATAAATTCTGGAGCAGAGGAGGAAGCCATTGATAAATACCTTAATTTGCCCGATAGGTTTGAATGATTGAAAGAACTTGCTTCATTTCTCACATTGGATGCCTTCACTCAGATTTTTGCACTCTCTAAAAGTTTGAATGCTCGGTGAATGAAAAAAAAGGGAAAATCACTGATTTATAATGTCTTTTCCTCCAACAACTGCAATAAATGCTCATCGGTTAAGTGAAACTTAACACATCTGCTGGTAGAGAAGAAATCCATCTTCTCACCATCAACCAAGGGTAAACTTGCATGATTTTCAATTTGTTGCAATACCCCCAAGGGTTACTTTTCAGTTGGATGAAGAGTCTCCTATCGGTGGAGTAATACTCTATTCTACTGGTGAAGGAATAGTCTTATCAACATTCTGATCTATCTTTCTAATCCATTGTCTTGAAAATTCTTGCTTTACCTCATCAACCTTCTCTTTGCCTTTCAAACTGGATCCTTTATTATTTGTCGATGAAGTCTTGCTTCTACAAAATTTTGCAGTATGTCCAATCTTGTTACAAGCATAACAAGTCACATTGTTTTTCTGAATAGCCTTTCCATATCCTATGCCAGTTTGTGTTCTGCATTGATTAGATAAGTGCCCAAATCTTCCACAAACATAACAACTTACATTCATTCTACAGTTTTCTGAATTGTGACCAATTTTGTTGCATTTGGAACATTGACCGATGGGTGCATTAATGTTCTGATTGTTTCTAGATCTACACTGATTTTCTCTATGACCATACTTGTTACAGCTAAAGCATTTCCCATTAAATTTGTAGGCATTAGGTTATCTTACCAGTTTACTATGATCATGATTGTTTGCAGTACTGAAACTTTCTCCAACTTCAAATCCAAGTCCATTAGTGTCTCCATTAGGTTTCTGACTTTTCAGCATACCATCAAGTTCTTCTAAACTTTTCTTGAATTTCTCTTTATGTTGATTTGCAGTAGCCAACTCATTTTCCAAAATTCCTTTTTGTCTCATAAGTTCAATTTTATCATGTTCCATGTGAATCAAATTTGTCTTTAACATATCATTTTCATGACTAAGTCTTAGATTTTCATTTCCAGCATCATTGAGTCTCCTAGTCAAGTCATCTTCATTCTTCTTTTTGTCTTCAATGTCTTTACAAAATCTCATAGTCATGTCTTGCATTTCATTCCTCAAATTCATGTTTTCTTGCCTCATCTTGCTTACAAGATCATTAAGAGTTTCTTTTTCATCGTCATTACTCTGTATCTTCTCATGAAGTTATTTTCTCTTATTTCTAGCAATAGTGAGATTCTCCTGAAGTCCTTGAATGAATTCTTGTGTAGTCCTTAGATCATCTTCAAGTTTGATATTCTTCAACTTCTCTGCATCATAGTCCACAAGAGCTCCTTCTAATTGCTTTCTTAAATTCTCCATTTGTACCGGTGTTAGAATCTTCCTCAAGTTGTTAGACTTTTGAAAATAGAGGACCAGGCTCTGATACCAATTGTTAGGATTGATGATAGTCCAAAGATACTGAGAGGGGGGGGTGAATCAGTATCTAACCGGTTAACAAAATATTTAACCTTATTAAGTATTTTGCATTCCAAAACAGTGCATCGGTAAACAAGAATTAATGCAATAAATAAGAACAATAAAGACAACATAGAAAACACACCATAACACAATATGTTTAACAAGGAAACCCGGTGTGGAAAAAACCTCAGTGGGATTTGTGACCCACAATATTCACTCATTGGCCAATGAATGGATATTACTTACAAGAGGGGCCTACACATGCAGGAAGGCCAACTGCCTAGAGCTCACTACTCAATTACAAAAGGAAGTCTCACTGACTTACAAAATGGATTATGAAAATCCAATTTAATGTACTGCTACAATTCAGCATCTGTTATGCTAGGTTCAGTACAGGTTTAAGCTCATACTATAACCATAAACCCTATACAAAATATTCGCTCATCACTTCTACCATATTATGTTCATCCATCACTTACTACAAATGATTTACAAGATCTCATACATATATGAGTCTTATTACAATATGCCTTGTCGGATTTACAAAAGATATTTACAATTAAATACAATAAACAAAACTTTATTCCTCTCGGCTGGGATGCCAATATACATTGATGTCGCTGTCGGTGAAGTGTCTATCGGTGCTGATGCCTGTCGGTGTCGGTTCCTAAAGGTGTACACAAGGTTGCCGATAAGTTTTCATCAATGACAACACCTTCAATCACCTTCAATTCTCATTGGAACGTGCAATGCCAACAATGTCTACTATTTAAAGGATAAGAGCAGGAGCGGGTATTTGTTGGCATAGACAAGTGAATGTTGGTTGTGGCATTAAAGAATGAGACATATCAATTTTTATAGAATGGTGAAAATTAGTACTACTAAATCTATGAGAGATTTACCAAGAATTATCAAACCTACTGATGTTGTGTGTAGGGAGTGACAACTAGGAAAACAAACGAAGAGGAGATTCAAGAACAAGGAATATTCTACTACTAAACCTTTGAAGTTGGTTCACACGAATCTTTGCAAAAATACTAGGACAAAAGGACTCAATGGAGAAAGGTACTTTATGTTGCTTATTGATGATTACTCTAGGATGACATGGGTTACATTCTTGAAATAAAAATATGAAGTGTTTGAAAGGTTTAAAGTATTCAAGCAGATGGTTGAAAATCAAGTAGATACTAACATCAAATGTTTGAGATCTGATGAAGGGGGAGAGTTTACTTCAAATGAATTTGGTAGTCTATGTGAAAAGAATGGAATTAGAAGGCATTTTTTTGCTCCAAGAACTCCTCAACAAAATGTAGTTGTCAAAAGAAAGAATAGGACTATTGTTGATATGGCTAGAACTATGTTGAAAGATGCTAACCTAGCTAATGTGACTAGAAAGAAGCTATGCACACTATTGGAACTACATTTTTAACAGGGTACAAGTAAGAGTAAATCATAGTAAGACACCTTATGAGATTTGGAAAGAAATATTGGCATTTGGTATAACTGATGCAGAATGAGATGATGCAGGTGATGCAGTTGAAGACTAATGACTGCACCGGTAAAGGATAGAAGTCTATATGTGATGAAGAGATTGAGATTTTATGATTAGATGACTCAATCAGTTATTTGTGTTGTCATTGATGGCAACTAATGTCAAATGATGATTACTAATGTTCCTAATGTTTTTTTTTATCATCTAAGTGATTTGGTTTACTGGAAGACAGGTTTTATCGACAAAGAACTGAAGTCTATGAAATAGGACTTTAACCGGTAAAGCAGAGATGTTTTGATTGAATTGGATGATCAGCGATGATTGGTGATTTGTGGTTTGGAATGTGAACTTGTATCATAAAAAGGAGTATCTGAAAGGAACCGAAACTTGTGATCTCTACTGGAAGGCATGTTTCAAATTTATGATGAAGTTTTGCTAAGGTTTTAGTAGGGTTTAAGACCGGTGAAGAAACCATCAAACTGGTAATGATTTTTGTTATAGTGGTAATCGACGGTGAGTCTACATGAAGGTGGTAACATGAAACAACCCACGTGAAATGATTTTATTGTTTTTTTGGCGTGATTCAAGGAAGAATTTCTTGGGAAATAGCAAAATGCTTAGTAGAGTGTTTTGAGGTTTTGACTTTGGTACAAATCAGATTTTCGTGATGGGTTACGATCAACCAATGGTTAATATTGCATTGTATTTGATGTAATGATTTGTATATTAATCTGAGATGATCTCTTTTGATTTGTATTATAAATTATTGATGTAATTAGGGTTTAGTGGCCGACCTAGTTGAGATGGTTATTTAGGATGGTACAATTGATGTTTATTGTGTTGAGTCGTCCAAGAGAAGTGTGAGATCTTCCTGAGAGTTGCAGAGTGTTGAGCATAACTGGATTTGATTTAGCAAGTTGAGAAGTGCAAGTAACATATCACTTTTTCACTGTTGTTCCCTAACAATTGCAGCACGTTAAATCCCTTAACCAGGTAGGTCCTAACAAGCCTTAAAAATTTAAGTCCCCTAACAAGGCATCTCTCAAAAGAGTGTTAAATCATCTCACTAGGTTGATCCTAACAGATCATCAAGCTCCTAACCAGGCTTCTAGGCAAATCCCTTAACCGAGTGACTCCTAACAGGGTCTACTCCTAATAGGGTGTATTGTAAGCTCCTAACAAGGTGTACTTCAAAAGAGTACAAATATTTGTGGGTGCCAATTCCCACCGTGGTTTTTCCCTATTTGGGTTTCCACCTCAAAGAAATTATGGTGTTCATGTGTGGAATGTATTTCATGTGATGTTCTTGTTTATGTTACATTTCATGCACTATTTATGAGTACACCAATTATGATGTTTTATCAGAGGTTTATCTAAGGTTACTGATACTGATAAGAGTTGTTAGAGAAAGTGTTTGATTTGATAGATGAGGATAATGAGTTGGTAAATGATCAAATTTATATGACTACTGAAGTGGTTAAATAATTGATAGATGTGGCAAATGATTTGATTAATGTGTTAGAAAAGTTGATAAAGAGGTTGTTAGATCTAATAAAAGAAGTTGAGATATTTGTTAAATGATTTCAGATCTGATATAAGTTAGATTTTGGTTCAAAGTTTCAATTGGTATTAATACGGATTCACCCCCCTCTCTGTATTAACTAGATCCTCATAGGATTAACGTGAAATACCTCCCACTATGAAGTATTTCAGGATCTTTGGAAGTAAGTACTATATCAGAAGAGATGAGGATGATCTAATTGATGGTCTTGAAAAGCACTGAGAGGGAGGGGTGAATCAGTGACACCAAAACAAGCACAACTTTAAACAATAACCGGTAGATGAACTTAACTAAGAATTTGAATGAAATACATGCTATCCAAAATAAAATAACACTATCCACATAAAGCAGAACATCCACCATAACACGTGTTTATACATGGAAAACCCAAATAGGTAAAAACCACTATGAGATGGAACTCACAAGTTAACTATCTACAGTAATAGAAAACCGACCGGTTAAGGTCTTACAAAGTGCTCTACTAGGACCAAATCTTGTTAGAGATCCCAAGCTTGATTAGAAGCTTATACCCTGTTAAGAGTACTACCTTGTTAGGAGTAACCTTGCTGGAGGAT
This sequence comes from Cryptomeria japonica, assembly GCF_030272615.1. NCBI lineage: Eukaryota > Viridiplantae > Streptophyta > Pinopsida > Cupressales > Cupressaceae > Cryptomeria > Cryptomeria japonica. The sequence continues at coordinate 561,628,475 of NC_081414.1, read as the reverse complement.
TTTAGAATCCAAACTAATGGATCACCTTACTAGAGTATTTGTACAATGAAGCTTGTTAGAGCTTGCCCAGTTAGGGGATTTGACTCTGTTGTAATGATTAGAAAACAACAAGAAAGATTTGATCTATTTTGAGTAGCACAAGTGTAGTATCCCTACTCGTTTGAACTCATTGGACTCAAATTTTCCTTCACTCATTTCAATGAGATAGGGAACGTCGCGATTCTCCTTCATCGGTGTGTATGTCATGTTTTCTATATTGTATATATGCATGTGTGGTTCGGTGATGCAAGATAATTGCAGGTACAAGTACCAGGTAAGTACAGGGTATCGTCTCCACCTGGCTTCACAGGTCTGAGCGTGCCTTATATTTTCTGATGGAAGTGGAGGAGATAGTAGTTGACCCTATTTTACTCAGTTACACTCGTGTGAGTGTCGTCAGTTGGTTGTCCTCTCAGTTTGTTCGGTCTTCGTATTTTGTTGTTTGATCTTTTATGAGTTTTTGCTTGAGGTTTGCTTAGTTTGTATGTTTAGTGATTTTAATTATTGCATGTTATATTTTATTTGTCTATGAAGGGTGAAAAGTTGTTAATAATGGGAATTAAATAGTGACTATGATTTAACGTCCTTCATGTAGAAGTAGGTGAATTATCGAAACTATATTCAATGTTGGTTTTCAAAATTATACTATAGTTATATGTATTTTATATGTATATTCGAACTCAATCATATACATATATATACATGTAGGTAATTATGATTCATGTCTATTTATGTTGATTGTTCTTAATATGATTATTTATAAGTTGAATAATTTGGATTTTACGACCTAACGTACTATATATCGAATGGTTATTGTCTTTCGTACAAAAAGAAATGCATCTTTATTAAGGATCATATTGTTTACAATAATACAAATTTTATATAAATATTAGTTAGATAACTTTGAATTCGATCATATATATATAATATATATATACAATTATCGTGAAATTTGTTTACGTCAGGAAATTTGTTTATACCTACGTATTCATTTGTGATTAAATATATATATATATATATATATATATATATATATATACTACAATGTATATAAATTAGTATTATATATTATTATCTATGCGTTTAAGTTTATTATTTACATTGCAACTTATAATATAATCGTTTATTATATATTTATATATAATAAGCAAGGTGGTGGGTTTGAGTTAGACATAGGTTAGCGACTATTTCGCATGTTAGTTAGGAGCCGATGAGGGTGGCCAACTAGGAACGTAGGCTAGCATCTATGTGCAGACTAAGAGTGTAGATAGCCATCGACATGGATAATCATGGCAGTAAACTTAGCAGTAAAGGCAATAATCTGTCATATAACAAACACTTAAGTGTTTGTAGATGTATTCAACGTTGCAGACCCTCCACCAAGCAAGCAATCAGCCACGTTGCAAGAGACCCCTCCTGCCTTTTTGTATACAAATAAACCATGTTGCAATCTGCCTAAACATGTGTGCTTGCAGGCGTAGGGAGTATAAACCACGTTTAAAGGATAAACGACGTTGCAGATCCTTCATGGTAGTAGGCGGGTTTAAAGATAAGTTATTTGAATTTATGAAAGTGTAAACACCATCGACTACCACTCCTCCACTAAATATGCTAACAAATCACGTTGCAACTTTGGTTTCTCATGGACCACGTCAACCAACCCATGTACGTGGTAGAGATTCATAACTTTTGGTCTTAGAAAACAATATGTGCACATTTGAATTTAGTTAACTTTGCATGTTTTTAGGAAGTTATTTTTAGTAAAATAGACTGAGTCATGGAGTTAAAAGCCACATAGATAATCAATAATTATGGACTTAACAACTATGGTGGTTGGTGTCATGAAGTAGGTAATGTATAACTTTGCATGGTGAACACATAAGAATTCAAAACCATTTAGGACTATTATGTTGCTATAAAACCTTGAGTGGTGTCATTTAGAATCAATCCACCACTAAGAGAGATAGCCCGAAAGTAGGAAAGAGGGTAGATGACAACACTATATATAGACCATTGAGTTGGAAGAGAAGGGAGAGGTGAGATGCAATGAAGGATTAGACAATGGAATGAAGAAGAGAAGGTAGGAAAAGATATAGAGGAAGATAGAAAATAGCAAGTTGGAGCAGAGAGAAATAAAGAAAAAGAGATCAAGATAGAGGAGAGCAAGAACATAGAAGAGTGACAAGAGATTAGGGAGAATGGAATAGTGGAGATTTTGATGTGTTTATGATCAAGTCGTAAAAGATCAATGATGATCATCTCCGATTTAGTGTCGAACTTAGGGGTTACACTCTTGAATGAGTGTTAATTACTTTATTATTATTAGAGAAATTCTCAAAATATAGAAAGGGTAAGGACTCAGAATAGAGATCTTGTGAAATAGAAGAGCACCGAGGTGGAAAGTATTGGAACCCGAACGTATTGCAGATAGTTTGAAGTTATCAAGGATCGTAATAGCCATGGATTGCGTTTCTTGAGGTAGGCTCAAATCTAGTATGTTTTGTTGAAAGGATTTAAGAGATTAAGAATGATCTAGATTTATATTTATGAAATAGTTAGAGTCACAATATCAATCAATTTATTACGATCATGAAAGTATAGATGCATTAATGATATATTTCATGAAAGTTGGTAGATTAAACTTAGTGAAACTCTTAGAAAATTAGATCACCCAATCCTTTAGAAACAGAGTCCAAGGATAGAGAGAGAAACTTTGAAATTGAACTACGAAAAAGATAAAACATTAGGTATATGACTTATTAAATAGTGTATTAATATAGTTGTAATTCTTATTTTCTGGAATTCTTAATTTGAAAGCTATTTATGCATTTTGTTGTTTTAAGAAAAGATTGCCTGTATTAGGATCTTGTGTAAGTGGCGTTTTCAGTCAAGTTTAAATTTTGTTGCAATTCTGGTTGAGTTGTCATTGTGTCCTGTGTTATTATATTTCCTTGGTCAGGAGTTGATATATAACCTTATTGATGTGAGCCATTGTGTGTTTTGTCCAAATGGTCAATCTTTGGTTAGTGATTGTGTATCCTTCACCTGTGGTTTGTCAGGATTAGGTATGGTTGTCTGTTTCACCATAGAGTTCTCGTAGAAAGACCTTTCCTATAGTGTCCTATGAGAGAGAGTGGCTTTCAAGCGGGGGCCATGCCTGAAGTGGATGACAGGATAACCCATCAGAAGTCAGATAAAAAGTGGTAACCTAATAATTGATTAGGGGGTGGTTAGAATAAATATTAATTAAGATAATTTGACTCGTGCATAGGTGTAGTGCTTGTACAGGGCTCATAATTTTACGAGAAGGCCTAGAATGGCAAACTTACCACCTTGTCTTCATTAAAGGATTGGTAGGGTCCACATGAGACTTAGCTGGAGTCGGACCCCGGGAGAGGTTACCAGGATAGAGAGCCAGGACCTAGGAGGGTGTACCATGGTATTCATCTTAAGCTATGCGATGACACTCTCTCCTTAAAGTCACTAGTGTTTGTGAGTTGAGTCACATGGATGTTTGCAGAGTCTTGTACTTCTTTTGTACTTGTCTTACTTTGCTTTCTTGAGGGTTTTCTACTATCTCCTAGCACGGTGGGGTGGTTCCTTTTCGGAATCACATGGTCGGGTGGTAGTGCCCCTTCCCATCAGATGTTCTGGAATGTATCTTCATGCGAGGAAGGGCTTTGCTGATGTATTCTTGGTTCGTGGTTCATGTACCAGTTCATGTTCGTGATCATTGTTCAGTTGAGACCTTGTGGTCATTGTATCAAACTTTTATGTAACCTTGATTTTGTAACTTTGTAATCCGTGGTATTATTGGTAACCATGTATTTATGGATATTGTAAAAAGGGAATCATTGGAATGTATGTTAATTCAGTTGCTTTAATCTTTTGTATATATGTTCTAAAGGAAATGAATGCATTGGAGTACTTTGATTCTTTCATTATGGAATTTAGATGTATGTGTAGATTTTATCTTAAGCATTTAATTTTCCTAATTAGTTGAACAATTGGATTAACTGGGGTGTTAATATAATCTATGAATTAATCTTCGTTGGTAACCCTTAGGAAATCATAAGTTAGACTTTTGTTGTGTTGTTAAACGTGCTATTAATATGATTATGCACTTAATCTTGTTCTTTAAAAAAAAAATTATTATTACACCCTTTTAGTTGCCTAGTTGTATTTTTTTCCTTTAGGGTTTCTAGCGGGGCATTACAACAAGACTTGCTTGATCAGATCATTCTAAGTACATTCAACATTGCTCTTCATCTAAACACTTATCGCTCTTCAACAAAATATTTTTCTCTTTATACATATCATTATTCCTCTTCTATATCAGTTCTCTCTATTTAAATGATTCGCTAAGATGTCTTTAAATAGACATACAAATCTTATGTCGGCCATAGGAACACAATTTTCCTAGGTGCAGTGTATCTAGACATAAGAACATAACTCACCACAAAAATGACCACCAAACAAACGGTGCTGGTAACTCATCACAAAAATGGATATCGGTTAAAACAGTCAATACCGGTTGGAACAAAATATGTTGACCATTGTCCTAGAATCTTCCGCTCGATCTTCATCTTCAACTTTATCTTCATTTTGATGCGGACTTAATGTAACCATAGGTTATCTCTTAGGCACATGCCGGTTGACACAGAGTACCAGTTAGAGATAGACCTTAAACATACCGGTTAACAGTGTAAATGAATGAAGTTACACCGGTAGTCAATGCAATCATATGTGTGTGTGAGAGTGTTTTATCAATGACAACAAGTGATGAATACATGATAATCATCATCAAGCCAACACTAATAAAGTTTGATACCAAAGCATATGTAGGGATATTTTTGAGATATGCTACAAACAACAAGGCTTGTAGATGTTACAAGTAGAGAGTAAACAAGATAGTAGAAAGTGCAAATGTAAAAGTATGTGAAGAATGGGGTCAGACTACCTCTGAACCTAAACTAGAGACTGTATTAGAAATTATTTTGCTTGGTGTAGAAGAGAAGGATGATCCGAAAGATAAAATTAGAAAAGAGACAAATGAAGGAGAAGAAGAAGAAGAAGAACCTAAGTACCCAAGACTCCAACCAGATATGTGTGAAAGAACCATTTAGAAGATCATATTATTGGAGACAAAATGTTGGTGAAGGATACTTTTGAGTATCTCCAGCTAAAATTAGGGGTCATTGCCCCTCCTTTCTCTAATTAGATGTATAGATGAGGTGCATCTTTCTAGGGGGAGATTCAAAGCTTATTCTTTGTCTTTTAGACTGATATTGTTGTTTCTGTTTGGGGGACCAATGGAGTATGTAGTTGTAGTGTCCTAAATTATACTCCTTTAAAATGGTGTCCTCATTTGGGCTCTCACCTTGGCATTCATCTCCCAAGGCCTAATCGGAGCCCCGATTCTACTCACAGCATGCACTAAACTCAATTTTTCATCACACACACCTTCTCCCCCATTTTTTATGTGTCCTTGATTGGTCAGGACCAAAGTGCTAGTGCCCTATTCCTCCCAATCAGTGCCCATTTTGGGGCCTCTTAACAATCATATGAAATGAGCAAGAACTTGGATCCTATGGTGGCCCATGTCAGAAAATTAATGTTTTTCGACCAAGCATGTATAAAAGGAGGTCTACCCCTCTTATTTTGACATCCACATCCATACATTCAATGACACACATCAAGCAATCGATCTTCTTTCAACCATTGGAGCAGAAGTAAAGTTAAGATTCAAGCATTGGAGATGACATTCATGTTCTATGATTTATGAAGATAACATGAAACCCTAATTCATCATGGAGATAAACAAAACTTCATAAAGATGAATAGGTGTGGAGCTACAATTCTCAGGATTGACTTTATTTACAAAGATGAACAGATTCCCCTTTGAATGGCGAAAAGTATGGAGGACCAGAGTGACGGGCATTCTGGTCCCAACAATTTAGGACAACCTTTTAGGAACAAATCCAAACACTCATATTTCTCAAAGCCAAGTTTGTGGCTCTATCTGACAACTATAGCTCACTGTTTATGCATAAATGCTTCAATTTTAGCATATTTACCCTAATTTCAGTATTTTCACAATTCAACTTAAAAAGATGGAATCAAAGCTAAACCAGTGGATCTAATAAAAATTATCAACCCTATCTTTTCTGATTTGAGGATAGATCTATTGGATTTGCCCATCTTTAATGTAGTGGTCCCTAAGCAAAAATTAAGGGTTTTACTTCATCATTGGGTGAAAACCTAATATTTTTCACCATTATAGTAGTTTTTTGGTCGCAAAGATCACTATGTCATGTTGAGTTGTGCCCTTTGTCCTTTATGTCAAAGGGGGAGAGAACTTTTGGTGGTTCAATAATAGTTTGATTATGTGCTCATTTCGAAGTGTTGCCATCAAGGACAAAGGGCAAGATTTGTCGAAATCTAAATTATGTTGTCATTGATGTCAAACTTGTTGTTTTGGATGGAGTATGATATGAATATGCACATATACTGATGCAAGTTTCTCTATCTGGCATTGTTGTTGAGTTTAAATGTATGAAGTGTCTTCAGAAAGTTACAACTATATAAGTTTCAATATGCAGGAAACAATATTTAATGTCCCAATGGAATAATATTTTATATTCCTCTAGATTGTGAAGACTATAGTGTGTGGATTTGGATATAATGTTAATGTTTTGTGAGTGATGTGTCATCAAATTTACAAGAACTCTGATTACTTAGATGATGAGATTAGTTGTTGTTGCTTTCTAACAATAATAATGTATGTCAAACTGGTCCCAAATATGCTTGGTGGCTTCTGGATATGTGAATTCAAGTGTTGCAGTTTTGAGGACATCTTTATTTGGTTTGTGCAATATTCCAATTCAATTCTCCAGTGGTGTTTTTGTTTTGTAAGTGAGATGTGTTGGTCTATGCATGGTATATTCAGTTATGTTATGTTTTTCAACGTGCCCAGTTGGATTATCTTGTTTGGGTCATATTTTTTGGTTTGGATATGCATTGGAAGATAAGTTAGAATATTGTGATGGGTCTCATTGTGGTGTGTGGAGATCTGCATTAATTTGCATCAAAAGATGTTTGGGTTGACTGGTTGTTGAGTTTTATTATTTATCTATAGGTTATGTTTGGTGCCAACTTAGCGTGTGTTGTTCATTGGATTCAACTTAGAAAGATGAGTTGTGATATATTTGGGTCCCCTCTATCTCCTAGAGTGGACTGCATTGAGTGGTTTTGGTTTGGGTGACCTATTTTATATAATATTGTATAATGTATATGTGGTCGATCCTCAACTAGGTTTTTTAGTGATCTAACTTGTATTTAAGGAGTGCGGATGTATGTGTTAGCATTGTGTTGTCATTGATGTCAACTGGTATGGAATGTCAACCTCAGTATACAAGTTGGGGTTAACCGGTGAGTAAGTGTTGGAGACCGGTATGGAAAGTTAACCGGTGAGTAAGTGTTGGAGACCGGTATGGAATGTTAACAGGTGAGTAAGTGTTGGAGAGCAGTATGGAATGTTAACCGATGAGTAAGTATAGGAGATTGGCATGGAATGTCAACCGGAAAGTAATGTGGTGGCATTGTGTTGTTGTCAATCGTTAAGCATGTAATCGGTAAGCAAGCAAGGTTGATCTAATAAAGAATATGCAGGCAACTAGTATAAAAGTTTGATGTCAACAAGCAAGACTCCCACTGGATGTAGATGTCATCACCAAATGAAGAGAAGAGTGACAGATATTGTGATGCTCAAGAAAGAAAGGAAGACAAATGGGAAGTCTACCGGGTCATATGTCTGGTTGAGGATGTATCTGCTCAATTTCAGTAAAGTCATATTAGTGTAATGTCGGAAGCAGAGTGAGCAATGTAATGTCAACCGGTTCCCACCAGTTATTGGCCAACAAGTGACAAGGATCCACTCCCACCAGGTGTTTGGCAGATTGAGTGCAACGGTCTATCTACTCCTACTGGTGGTTGAAGGCTTATACCGGATGACCCAAGTGGAACATGAGGAAGCCTCTTGTATATGAAATCAGAGATACACCAGATCAATAAGAGAAGGCATGATGAGATACCGGAATAGAAGAGGAAGAGTAAGTTATGATAAATTTGTCACTTTGACAAACCAATTGAGATGAGAACCTTGTTGATGAAGGAGAAGGAAAAGTTTTCTATCTGTAGACATGGACCTAATCCGAATTGCGGATACAAATAGCGATGCTAATATCAACAGGAATGCAGATGTAGATTGGTGCATAATAGTTGGATATTGATGACATGGAGTCATCAAGGATGTTACCGCTATGCAGGCAGATGTATTATCAATCGGTAAGCAAGTAAAGAGGCAAATCGAAAAGATCTTATTGGATGGAGATGAGCATGATGACTCAGTCTTGGTACATGCTATGATTGGCAAGGTTGGTGACCAGGCTGATATGTTCCAACCGATAGAATAGAGAAGAGTATGGCATGAAGGTTAACCAGTTATTGTATAACAGGTATGGCAAGGTGAACCGGTAGGTAAACACTGGTTGTGTGTTTGGTCGGTGCCTGAGCCTAAACCGACGCAGTGAACTAAGGTGGATGTTGATGAAGATGACACAAATGATCCAAGTGGCTAACATGCAGTGGTTGGTGAAGAGTGCATCGGTGAGGTAGTTGCCGACTAATTCAGTATTAATGCAAACTACGAAAATCATGGGCAAGTGCAGAGGATTGTGGCTCAAAGCAAGTCAAAGGACAGAGATTTGATTCCTTGACATCATGATCAAAGTAGGACATTAGGTTGTAGATCTGATTTGGAGTAAGAAATGACGAGATCATTCATTGTTACTAACAAAAGCGAGGCCAAGAAATAGGTTGCAGGTTGCTAAAGATAGTAAATGTGTTTTTGAAGGATAAAATATGGCACTTTTATTTAATTTATTATAGATTGTCAATCTCAGAGATGAGATTAGATTTGATCTTATACAGATTGGGTCGGTGAAGAAAACCCTAGGCGTGTGAGGATTGATTTTCGTTTTCACGGGAAATCATGAGTATAAATATGCACATTAAAGATCTAAGTTTGTGATGTCAGTGGCCAAAGTAGAGAGTGAATGAGTGCAGAGTAAGGATCAGATGAAGGAGTGATGATGTTGGATGTCGGATGCTAGTGAAGAGGGTGAACTAACCAATCTGATTGGTTAAGTGTTGAACCTTAAAGCAACTGAGTGTGTAGAAGAAGAAAGCAGTAAGAATAGTTTAACCAGTAAGTGTGATGAGAAAGTATTGATCTATCTATTGGAGGGTAGACTATTGAAGTGAAGGTAGATCGAGAAGTGAGAGGAAGAGAAAGAAGAAGATCTGGCAGACAAGATTGAACCGACAAGGTTCAAGGTTTACCTAGAAGGAGCTACAAAGCATTACTATCTGTTATACCAGTAGAGACTATACCGATAAGGGACAAAGAGTGAAAGGAGATCTAGTAAGGCAAAAGCTAAGTAGAAAAAGATTCAGACAAAGAGAGAAAGGTCCAAGTAGACCAAAGCCAAAGTGATAGAAAGAGGATCAACCGGTAAAGAAAAAAACAAAGCATAACAGTAAATCAGACTGTTGAGGATTCAACCGGTAAGTCAGAGGGATAGTGAAGGGAGATCCGACAGAGCTAATGCAAAGAACGTAGAGCATCGAACAAAAATATTTGTGAGAGTTAAAAATCTCATTTGTAATAAGGTTATTACTATTGTATTGATTTGATATCATTCATTGCAATCACTAAATGGGTACTCGGTGCAGGGGTTGGTGCTCCTTGAGTTGGTGCTCATAACAGAATAGGGGTTGGTTATCCTTTGGGTTGGTGCCTATAAATCATTAAGGGTTGGTGCTCCTTAGGTTGGTGCCCATAAATCAATTTTCATGAAATTAAACAATCTGTTTTGCATTGCCTCCATCACATCTTTGTGTTTCCGTTGTGTTACTCTTGTTGACCGATCCAGATTGATCTCTTTGAGGTCCCTCATCATCGTTGACTTCTTCAAGTGGTATCAGAGAGAAGCTTCATTCTAGAAGTTGTGTGTCCTAAAATTTCTGTTGTAGGGTGGTGGATTGTGAATCCGACCTATAGTTGCAGAGGACTGGTGTGTATGATGGCGCGAAGAGGAGCTAGGAATGGTGGAGCACATGGGAATGCAGATCCTGCTATTATGGAGATGTTGCAAGGTATATCAGCCTGGTTGGAAGCCATGGAGATAGCCTAGAGAAGAGGCTGACATATTGAAGATGTGAGTGAAGATGAAGGAGAAGAAGCCCTGGCAAAACAAGTAAACCCACCAGCAGTTGATCTGGATGAGGAAAGGTTTTTGAGGGTTTTGAGTAGGGCAAATACTAAACCTCATTTTATCCCACCGAAATATGATGGGAAGTTGGATTCGGATGAAATAATGGATTGGATCTCAAAGATGGAAAAGTATTTCAATTTTGAAAACACTACAGAAGAAAGGAAGTTGAAATATGCTTGTACCTAGTTGAAAGGTCATGCATCTCTTTGGTGGGAGAATTTGCAATTTGATAGATAGAGAAGAGGTAAAGAGAAGATTAACACATGGGATCGAATGATTGCTAAGTTGAAGTCAAAGTTTATGCTAGCTGATTATCAAGTGAATATATTCCAGAAGTTGCAGAATTTGACACAAAAGGAATTTAGTGTGAAGGAGAACACCAAAGCATTTTACAAGTTGAATATCAGATTCGGACATGTTGATAATGGAGTTGAACAAGTTGCAAGATGTTTGAATGGATTGCCGATGTCTATACAAGATGAACTCAGTTTGATCAAATTGGAGAGTGTTGAAGAGGCTTACCAGTATGCCCTAAAGGTAGAAGAGAAGCTAAATAAAAGACATGAGCATAGGCAAAGAGGCAGAGGTGGAAGGTTTATCGAAGGGAGATTTAAAGGAGGAAAAGGATATACTGGAGGAAGAGGACCCTGTATAGATCAAAATAAGGACAAGGAAGTGAAAAAAGAAGGTAATTCATACCGGAAGGATGATAGAAATTTTTATCGGAGGAGAGAACCAGATGACTAAAAGACAAGAGAGCATTTAGAGGAACTTGATATAAGTGTGGAGGAGAAGGACATCATGCATTCGAGTGTAAGAAGACAGAGAATACCAGAAGAGTGGCAGTGGTGGATGAAAACCCCACCGAATCAGACAACAAACCAAAAGATGGAGAATTGTTGATGATGAGGAGAGCTTTGTGTCATAACGGAGGAGATGAAGAGCCCTTGCAGAGGAAGAATTTGTTCAAGGCTAGATGTAAGGTATCTGATAAGTTTTGTAAAAATGTTATTGATAGTGGTAATTCAGATAATGTTGTTTTAGAAGAGATGGTGAATAAGCTGAATTTGGAGAGACTAAAATACCCTAAGCCTTATCATATAGCATAGATTTAGGATGAACATAAGTTGTTAGTAAGTGAGCAATGTTTGGTGAAATTGAAAATTGGGAATTATCATGACGAAGTTTTGTGTGATAGTATGCCTATGGATATTTGTCATCTTTTGTTGGGTAGATCTTGGCAGTTTGATAGATAGGTAGTACATGATGGGAGGAAGAATACATACGCTATTGTGGCCAATGGGATGAGGCAAACCTTGTTACCTTTGGAGGAACCTTTGAATAATGAAGTCTGTACAAATGCTAGAATCTCTTTGGTAGATGGAAGGAAATAATTAGATTTATTAAGATATGAGAATGTGTGTTTTGCCTTGATTCCTAAGAAGACTGAGAAACTGGAATTGGAAGGAGAACAACCGGAAGAGATAAAAGATTTCCTGATAGAATATGAAGACATCATTTCAGATAATTTACCTGATGGATTGCCACCTATGAGAAGTATTAGTCATTGTATGGACTTGGTTCCCAAAGCTAGTTTGCCTAACAAAGTTGCACACCGGTTGAAACATCAGAGATTGAAGAGCTAAATAGACAAGTGCAGGAGCTGTTGAAGAAAGGTTTGATCAGGGAAAGTTTGGGCCCTTGTGTAGTACGAGTAGTATTAGCACCTAATAATAATGGAGAGTGAAGAATGTGTACTGATTCCGGATTAATAAACAAGATCACAGTGAAATGTCGGTTTCCTTTGCCTAGGATGGATGACATAATGGACTATTTGAGTGGAGCAAAATACTTTACAAAGATAGATTTTAAGAGTGGATATCATCAGATCAGGATCAAAGAAGGAGATGAATGGAAGACAACATTTAAGACAAATGAAGGACTGTATGAATGGTTGGTGATGCCTTTTGGGTTAACTAATGCACCGAGTACTTTCATGAGGTTGATGAATGAGGTATTCAAGAAATTCTTCGGTAAGAGTGTTATTGTGTATTTGGATGACATTCTGATTTTTAATAAGAAAAAAGAGGTACATTTGTTGTAGTTGAGACAAGTTTTGCAGAGGTTGAGAAAAGAGAAGTTGCTGATGAATATCAAGAAGTGTACTTTCATGAAGGTTGAGTTAGTTTATTTGGGATTTTTGATATCTGAGGATGGTTTGAAGATGGACCCTGAGAAAGTGAAAGCAATTGTTGAATGGCCTACACCGAAAACCATTGGATAGGTAAGATCATTTCATGGATTGGCTAGTTTTTACCGAAAGTTTATAAGAAATTTCACCTCAGATTGTAACCCTATGACTGAGACCATGAGAGGAGATCAGAACGAATTCAAGTGGACCACCAGAGAAAACAAAATTTTTGAACCGCTGAAGGAGAAAGTGACTGAGCATCCTGTGTTGGCTTTACCAGATTTCAATAAAGTATTTCAAGTGGATTGTCATGCAAGTGGAATAGCAATAGGAGCAGTCTTGAGTCAAGAAGGGAGAGCAGTAGCTTATTTCAGTGAGAAATTAAATGATGCCCGAAGGAGATATTCAGTGTATGATCAGGATTTTTATGCCATAGTTCAAGCCTTGAAAAAGTGGAGACATTACTTGTTGCCTAAGGAGTTTGTGTTGTATACAGATCATCAAGCTTTGGAGTATTTGAAAGTCAGAATAAGTTAAATCTGAGACATATGAGATGGGTAGAGTTCTTGCAGAGTTACACCTTTGTGTTGAATCATAGAAGTGGGAAATCTAACAAAGTTGTTGATGCATTGAGTAGGAGAAAGAATTTGTTGATAGAGATGAGAGTGGCAGTATTAGGATTTGAATATTTGAATACCTTGTATGATGTTGACCTAGATTTTGCAGAACCTTGGAAAGCATGTAGAGAACCAGTTATGGTAGATAGAAGCAAGTGGTTGGATTACTTCATACAGGATGGAATGTTATTCATAGGAGTTCAGTTGTGCATACCTAAGAGTTCTATGAGGGAGAATCTTATAAAGGAGAAACATAGTGGAGGTTTGGCTGGACATTTTGGTATTGACAAACCAGTAGAATTGGTGAGTGAGCGGTACTTTTGGCCCCAGATTCGTAAGGATGTTAAGAGATATGTGCAATGTTGTAGAGTTTGTCAAGTTGCAAAGGGTAGTAGTCAGAATGTGGGATTGTATAAACCTTTGACAATACCAATAAGACCTTGGGAGGATATAAGCATGGATTTTGTACTGGGATTGCCTAAAACACCAAGAGGGAATGATTATATATTTGTGGTAGTGGATAGATTCTCAAATATTGCTCATTTCATACCTTGTAAGAAGACATCACATGCATTACATGTAGCAGACCTATTTTTTAGGGAAGTGGTGAGATTGCATGGATTACCTAAGAGCATAGCTTCAGATAGAGACACTAAGTTTGTTGGTTATTTTGGAGAACACTTTGGAAGAAGATGAAGACATGTTTGAAGTTCAGTTCTACTTTTCATCCACAGACTGGTGGATAGACAAAAGTAGTTAACAAGAGTTTTGGAAACTTGTTGAGATGTTTAGTTGGAGATAAAACTGGAAGTTGGGATTTGATCCTTGCACAAGCAGAGTTTGCCTACAACAATTCAGTGAATAGGAGTACCAGAAGAAAACCTTTTGATATTGTTACCGGAGTGCATCATAGAGGTATATCAGAATTGAGGGATATTAGCAGTGAAGACCAGAGAAGTTCAGAAGCAGAAGTCTTTGCAAATCACATGGGAGCCTTGCATATTTAGGTTAAGTAGCATTTGGAAGACATGAATAGAAAATATAAGGAGAAGGCAGATGAGAAGAGGAGACATAAGGAATTTGAAGTTGGTGATGAAGTGATGGTATATCTAAGGAAAGAGAGATTCCTGGTTGGAACTTATAACAAGTTGCAGATGAAGAAGTTTGGACCTTTCAGAATTTTGAGAAAGTTCAGTTCTGGAAATGCATATGAAGTGGAGGTACAGGATAGTCTGAGTATTTCACCTATGTTTAACATTGTAGATCTTCATGAGTATCATGAACTAGAATTCAGTGAGGATAGTATTGCAGACTTGGAGAAACAGTTGTCCCGAAAGGAACCAGATCAGATTTAAGAAATTTTGGATAGTATGATTGGGTGAAGTACCCAGAGCAATCAGTATAAGGAGTGTCTTGTGAAGTGGAAGGATAGACCAGTTGAAGACTCATCTTGGATTTCTCAAGCAAAGGTAGACCGCCTTGGTTTTCCTATGACCCGAGAAAAGTGAGAGGCTCACTTTTTCAATAACCCCAGATGTCTGATGTGAGAGCATCCCCAGTTCATAGCAATCTTGCATCAACCAAAAACTTTTTTTTTTTGTTTTTCTTTATATTTGTAGTTTCAGCTTTTCTTTCTGTGTGTCCTGATTTTGGCTCACTGGATCCTGTGGAGTTGGATTCTACTTGAAGACTTGATCATCTTTCTTAGTTCTAGACCACGTCGTATTTGGTTCATTTTTTGACAAGATATCACTATGGGTTTCCTTGACAGTTCCTTGTTACCAGTTGATAGTTCTTGTTACCGGTTGCCTGGACCTATTTTGGTGATCTACCGGAACCCCTTCCGAAGCTTGCGGAGCCTTGGGCGTTGATTCCAATGTTCCTTGGTGTGTGGCCGACCTTTTCCCATGATTTATGTTTCATCCTTTTGATTTTCTGGAGGAATCTCTTGGCGGAGGTTGACCTTGTTAATTTTACATGTTAGGTATGTTCTTCGGGTTTTGATCCCTTTTTGGGCCGACCGAATCCTTTGGATCGTATATATAATTATAATTGTGCTTTACAATGTAATGAATCAAAGAATCAAGTAGCAAGACTCTACATAGAAGATAGATCTTAAGATTCAAGGTCTTGGTTGTGACCTATTTTGTATGTGCTACTAGGCCTGTGAGTCAGTTATGCTATAACCTGGTTGTTACCAGTTGGTTGTAGTCAATTTTCATGAAATAAAACAATTTGTTTTGCATTGCATCCATCACATCTTTGTGTTTTCGTTGTGTTACTCTTGTTGACCAGTCTGGATTGATCTCTTTGAGGTCTCTCCTCACCAATGACTGCTTCAAGAATGGATACTTTGTCCCTGCATGTCCTCCAACCAATTCAAATGCTATGAGAAAGTATGAATGCAATGTTGAAGAAATGAAGGCTATCCTCAGTGGATTATTTGATACAGTATCTTCAAAAGTCAAGAGATGTAAATCTACAAAGAGCATATGGGATAGATTGAAGAATCTATATGGAAATGGACCTAGCACTGCAAAACCGAATTGTGTGAGCAAGAAGAGAAATGCAACACATGAATATATAGATGATAAATATAGATCAGTTAGCTGGTGCAGCAATGAAGAAGAGGAAACTCATCTCCTCATGGTTCAAGAGACACAAAGTGAGATGCACACATCAAATAATGATAACAAAGATCAATCCTATGGGCAAGATGTGTTTGGGAGTGACGAAGAAGATGAAAGTGAAGCTTGTTGATCTTGAAGGTGAACTTGTAAGTGCACTCGAGGAACTTAACAGAGTAAGAAAAGAATACAAAAGATGTGAAAAGGGTGCTACTGAAGAACAAGACCGGTTGAACAAATGTCTTGAAGAATATGAGGAATGTATTTTAGAGCTAGAGGTAAAGGATAAAGAATGTCAGAAGATAAAAGGTGAAATGGAGAATCTCAGCAAAGACCTTGAGAAGTGCCAGGGTAAGATCAAGCTGAGGATTTAGTATGATGGCAGCACTGAAGCCTTGGAGAAAATGTTGAATAAACAAAAACACTCCAAGGATACTGGAGGATTAGGATTTGATACTAGCAAGTGCTCCACAAGCAGGGTGTTCTCCAACAAAGAAATTTAGTTTGTCTCCTCAAGTGGAAATAAAAAAGTACAGACCTTAATTGTCAGAAATGCTCCAAGAAGGAAGATAGACCTAACTACAACTAGTGAAAATATGAAGATGAAGACTGCTACTAAAAAAAAGAATAATGTTGATCCAAAAGGGAAAGGAAAGCTGATAGAAGATGGCTTCATCAGAAACAAGGACATAAGAAAATTGCCTAGTAGACCAACTACCGGTAGAAGACAAAGAAATGTTGTTGCCCATAAGACAAGACAAGTATGGAAAAGGAAGGGATTAGATGAAAGGACTGAAAATTGGACAGTCAAGATCAATCCTCGGATAAGTAGAAATGGAAAAAACAAGTCTGCAAGATCACCACATGTTTGGAAAAATAAATTTGTGTTATAAGCCCTCCTTCTCCGATTACTATTTTTCATGTAAAGGATATGGCCATAGAGCAGATGAATGTAAAATGAGGTCTAGGAATAGACAAAGTGTTTTTCCTAGGAATAGCAATTTAGTTTGTCAAATATGTAATGCATATGGGCATAAGATGTCAGAATGTAGAAACATGCATATGCCCTCTCCCGGTTATGTAAACAAGAATTCTTCAGCTATTCCAAGTAATGTAAATGTCAGATGTTATCAATGTAATGGATTTGGCCATAGAAGTCATGAATGTAGAAAGAAGAACTTTCAGTCATATGGCAGCATGTGTTACAATCATGCTCAATATGAAAGTAGTTATAGAGCATATGAGAATCAAAGACTTGCATGTAACAAAAGGAGAAATGTTCCTGCAAGATCAATAAATCTATTGGTTCTGATAGTTGGCTACAATAGCATGATCAGGAGAAGAGGAACAAGACAGATTAATAGAAGACCCCATGAACATCTAGTTGGCATGAACACAGTATGTTACTACTACAATACTTTTGTTCATACTACAAAAGTTTGTAGAGAAAGGACTATTCAGCAAAAGAAAATTAATACTGCTCCAAAGACTGCAAGTGAGAAAAGGAGAGAAATCAAGAAAGTGTAGAGAAAGAAGCAAGAGAATATGGCCATGGGCAGGCACTGTGCATTCAATGCACAAGTGATGTCTCCTAAATCTTAAAGGAGATGCGGGACTTTAGAAGGAGCTACATATTGATCATATCATTCACCCCCAATTTTCAAAAGGACAATAGTAAGGACAGGTTGCTACCAGTATAAGGAAGAAGTGAGATGGCAATGTGTGTAGTTAGTGCATTGGCTACACTTCTACATATGTGAGATGGATTACTGCTGCAAGTGTTAGTGGATGGTTCAAACTGCAAATTGGCATCAGAGATATTTGACTTAGGAATATGAAGGTTAGTGGACAAAGTGTTTCGGTGAAAATATTGGACCGGTATAGGGTCAACCGAAATTAAAGATTATGTGAGTCAATGTATTTTGGGATCGTTGTGGTAACTCATGTGGCTTGGACAGAGGAAATTATGCCTTGGGCAATATTGGATAAGTAGTGTGTGAAAATGTGTTGGTCTGGTAGTCGACCCTATGTGCATGCATCATTATGATTTAGTTGGTTTGGTAGTTGACATGTTGATGTGATTTGGCATTGCAGTCATGCAAGATCATGTCACAAGGTTATGATGAATATCATTGAAGTGAAAGATCGTTTGTAGATCTTATATGCTCAGCTCTACTGGTGTAAGGTGTAGATTGGAGAACCGGTTTACGATCTGATAGGCAAAGAAGATCTGAGATTTGTGGTTCAGGGGGAGTTCATAGCCATACATTTTTTTACTCTTGGACCATATGCTAAACACAGGGGGAAATCAAGTGTTTGTATTGTAGTACCGACAGTTTTGAGATTTGGAGAAGTTGTCTATAAAATTAGCAGGATAACAGAATTTTTTGGTAATCAAAAGGAGGAAAGAATTTGGTGTTTGGGCCCATTGTCATTGGTTCCAAAGGGGGAGAATAGACAGTCTAACTGGTAGTTAAGTGAAATGTACTAGCACCCTCATTCACAAAGGGGGAGAACTCATAAAACTCCCTCGAGCCCTTTGTCATTGTTATCAAAGGGGGAGAGAGACCTCAGTTGTCAATAAAGTAAGTGTTGACATCAATGCCAAAGGGGGAGATTATTGACATCAATGACAAAGGGGGAGATTGTTGGCTTTGTGTTGTCATTGATGTCAATCGGTATGGAGTGTCAACCACAATATACAAGTTGGGGTTAACCAGTGAGTAAATGTTGGAGATCGGTATGGAATGTTAACCGGTGAGTAAGTGTTCGAGACCACTATGGAATGTTAATCGGTGAGTAAGTATAGGAGACCAGTATGGAATGTCAAACGATAAGTAATGTGTTGGCATTGTGTTGTTGTCAATCGGTAAGCATGTAATTGGTAAGCAAGCAAGGTTGATCTAATAAAGAATATGCAGGCATTAGGTATGCAAGTTTGATGTCAACCAGAAGGACACCCACCAGATGCAGATGTTGTCACCAAATGAAGAGAAGACTGATAGAAATTGTATTGCCTCAAGAAATAAAGGAAGACAAATGGGAAGTCTATCGGGTCATATGTTTGGCTAAGGATGTATCTGCTCAATTTTAGTAAAGTCATATTAGTGCAATGTCAGAAGCAGAGTGAAAAATGTAATGTCAACCAGTTCTCACCAGTTACTGGCCAGCAGGTGACAAGGATCCACTCCCACCGGGTGTTTGGCAGATTGAGTGCAATGGTCTATCTACTCCTACTGGTGGTTGAAGGCTTACCAAATGACCCAAGTGGAACATGAGGAAGCCTCTTGTATATGAAATCAAAGATATGCACTGGATCAACAAGAGAAGGCATGATGAGATACCAGGATAGAAGAGGAAGAGTAAGTTGTGATGAGTTTTTCACTTTGACAAACCGGTTGAGATGAGAACCTTGCTGATGAAGGAGAAGGAAAGCTTTTGCATCTGCAGACATGGACCTACTCTGGATTGTTGATATTAATAGGGATGTTGATGTCAACTGGAATGCAGATGTAGATTGGTGCATAACAATTGGAGATTGATGGCATGGATTCGTCTAAGATGTTACCAGTATGTAGGAAGATGTATTATCAACCGATAAGTAGGTCAACCAGTAAGCGAGCAAAAAGTAAAAGCGAAAAGATCTTATCGGATGGAGATGAGCATGACGACTCACTCTTGGTACATGTTGTGATTGGCAAGGTTGGTGACCGGGCTGATATGTTCCAACTAGCAAAATAGAGAAGAGCATGGCATGAAGGTTAACCGGTTATTGTATAACCGGTATGGCAAGGTGAACTGGTAGGTAAACACCAGTTGTGTGTTTGGTCGGTACCTGAGCCTAAACTGACATAGTGAACTAAGGTGGATGTCAACGAAGATGACACATAGGATCCAGGTGGCTAACATGCAGTGGTTGGTGAAGAGTGCATCGGTGAGGTAGTTGTCGACTAAGTCAGTGTTAATGCAAACTGTGAAAATCATGGGTTGAGTACAGAGGATTGCGGCTCGAAGTAGGTCAAAGGATAGAGATCTGATTCCTTGACATCATGATCGAATGACATCAGGTTGCAGATCTGATTTGGAGTAAGAAACAGCGAGATCATTCGATGTGACTGACAAGAGTGAGGCAAAGAAATAGGTTGTAGGTTTCTAAAGATAGTAAACGTGTTTTAGAAGGATAAAATATGGCAGTGTTGTTAGTCTTAGAGATGAGATCACATTTGATTTGATATGGATTGGGTCGGTGAAGAAAACCCTATGTGCATGAAGATTGCTTTTTGTTTTGGTGGGAAAGCATGAGTATAAATATGCAGATTGAAGATCTAAGTTTGTGATGCCAGTGGTCAAAGTAGAGAGCGAATGAGTGCAGAGTTAGGATAATATGAAGAAGTGATGATGTTAGATGATGGATGTCAGATGCTAGTGAAGAGGGAAAACTAACCAGTCTGATTGGTTAAGTGTTGAACCTTAAAGCGACTGAGTGTGTTGGAGAAGAAACCTGTAAGAGGGGTTTAACCGGTAAGTGTGATGAGAAAGTATTGATCTATCTATTGGAGGGTAGACTGTTGAAGTGAAGGTAGATCGAGAAGTGAGAGGAAGAGAAAGAAGAAGATTTGGTAGACAAGATTGAACTGACAAGGTTTAAGGTTTACCGATAAGCAGCTACAGAGCATAACTATTTGTTATACTAGCAGAGACTGTATCGGTAAGTGACAAAGAGTGAAAGGAGATCCAGTAAGGTAGAAGCTAAGTAGAAAAGGACTCAGACAAAGAGAGAAAGGTCTCGGTAGAGAAGAGGCAGAGTGACAGAAAGAGGATCAATCGGTAAAGCAAAAACAAAGCATAATAGTGAATCAAATTGTTGAGGATTCAACCGGTAAGTTTGAGGAAGAGTTAAGGGAGATCCAACAGAGATGATGCAAAGAGAATAGAGCATCACACAGAGATATTTGTGAGAGTTACAAAGCTCATTTGTAACAAGGTAATTACTATTGTATTGATTTGATAACATTCATTTTAATCACTGAGTGGGTGCTTGGTGCAGGGGTTGGTGCCCATAAAATTAGGGGTTGGTACTCAGAATAGATTAGGGGTTGGTGCTCCTTTGGGTTTGTTCCCATCTATCATTAGGGGTTGGTGTTCCTTGGGTTGGTGCCCTAAACTTTTTAAAGCTGGTGTTTCATTGTGAGGCTGGATTGGAGCAGTAGACTCCAATAGCATTTCTCACTGAGGTTTTTCCCACTTTGGGTTTTCCTTGTATATCCGGTGTTATATGTTGTGTCTTTGTGTGTGCTTTCTTTTTTATCTTTTCCTTTATCTCACTGGTATATTCACTTAGTCTTTGAATTGCTAACTAGTGCACATAGTCGGGATTAAAAGTCTTAAGGTTGTTGATAACCACTAATTCACCCCCCTCTTAGTGGTATCTTGTGTTCTATAGTATGAGTTTAGTAACAGAACTAGTGTGAATTGATGTGAAGTGAATGTGAATAATGTGAAAGAAAATTTAATACTAGAGATATGTGAAAGTCAGTTTGTGAAGAGCTTTGATGATGATATATTCTATGTGACAGTACTCTAAGACAATGGTTGATGTCAGATGTATTTGCCATGGTATTGATCACTTGACACAATAGTTCAAGGACAGTTTTATGATAGGAGATTTTTTTCATTTCAATTCTCCTATTCTTTCTGTTGATGGATGATAGTGAGTCTCTTGGTAGCTCTTTGTGTCTTTCCCTAAAGCAATGAGTTTTAGTTGTGCAAGTCATTGTATCTTTCTCTAAGGTTGTGTGCCTTATCCTTGCAAGTCTATTAGGTGCATATTGCTCATTGGAAGTGACCCTAAATCATTGTAATCAATTTTACTTATATTGTGAGTGTGATTCTCACCATGTTTTTTCCCTATTGAGTTCTCCACATATATATGGTTTTCATGTGTTGATGGTTAATGTTTTTACTATTTATGTAGAATACTTAAATGTTGCTTAAAGTTTGATAGATCAGAGTTTATAAGATCCGAACTGATTACCCCCCACCCCCCCCTCTCAGTCTTATTGTGGGTTCAACAATTTCATTATATGCAAAGTAATCATTATAGTATACAATAAAAGCATTTAATAAAGAATAGGATGAAACCCTAAGTGAGGATGTAATTAGATCATGTAATGTGTCCTAATCCTATGATTTGAAATAGAAAAATTACATGACCTAAGAAAGATTAAGGATGCTAGTGTTAATAGGTTATAATATGAACTAATTACATTATTTACCTTTTTTCACACAAAGAAGGATGCATGGATGGGTCCCAACGATGAGGTCTAATGAGGTACCCATGTACAAACAAATGAATCTCCCATAATCAAAGAAAATGAAACAACCTCATGAGAGAAAAAAACTCCTATCCAAAAGTGACGAAACAAAGAACCAAGTACATGCGATGGAAGAAAGTGGGAAACAATATGACCCCCCAAGAACTATTTTATCATAAATGTATGATATAGATCTCCACATAGGATAGAAAAGTTGAGACTATGTATTCCAGCATAAATATGTAACTTATGAGCTAAAGGTGATCGTTGGAAGAAAAATGTTGAAGATGATACAAATCTTATTACGAAGAAACATATCCAATCGTGGATGTAGAAGAAACCCCCTTAAAATAGATGAGAAATATGTATCATGGTGTGTGCCTCTAAAAACTACTCATGTGCACCATGTCTAAATCAAAATATGTTACAATGCAATCAAGTGAAACCAATTTAAATAGTTGTGAAAACTCATGAAGAAAAATATCCAAAGATAAGGATAATGTGACAACAATTGTGTTGGTGTAAATTATGTCTCATAATTACACTTTACTTAAGTTGACTTAGGATAATGCATCTTATAGTAGTTTGGACATGAGACATTTGAGGAAGTGTGCACATAGGGATGATGCATGTAGGATAAATTCCACCTTTTGTGGTCTTATCTTGTTGTTACATTCCACCTTTGGTGGGTGATCTACCTCTTGTGGAATATTTTATTATTTCTCCTACCTACCCCTACCTACCCTTGTTTCTCATTGAGCCACATGTCATGATTGTGTGATCACATATCCATATGGCCTTGCCTTTATAAGCAAGCTCATCTTCTTTGTATTGGTTAATTGATCACATTTGCATATTAATCAGAATACAGTTCATTCTTGTCAAACTATTGTCTCTCTTATTTGTGTTATTCTTTGTGCCCTGATCTTGGAAAATTCTCACATGGTATCAAAGCCATTGGGGCTTCATTGATTAGTCTTTGTGGAGACATTTGGGAAGGATTCATTTATGGATCTGAGGATCTACGCATTTTGGGAGAATTGTACAGTGATTTCAACCTCACAATCGAGTCCGAGAGGCCATTTCCATAAAAATCGAGTATAAATTTTCCTATATTTGGCGAAAGTGCATTTTGGGGTTTTGGAGAAAAATTTTGCCCAATTTGGGCGTATTGTACGGATTTGTAAAAAAAACACATTTTTTAATTTCTGCGAATTTATTTTTTTATTCTTTTAATTTTATTATTCACATAATTTTTTTCTATAAAAGTTGATTTGTAAAGTTTTATTTGAAAAAATCAAAATATTATATATTGTGTGTGGGGGGGAGTTTTAATTTTGCAGAGGTCATACCCTACGCAGTACACAATGTCATACCACCTACCTGCCCACTTTTTCAGGCCCCACCACCCACTCTTCACTAGCCACATGCCACCTCCTCTCTAGCACCCTGAAATTTGTGACCTATGTCCTTGATCATCATCTTTTATGCCCAGCATCACGCATCGGTTGCATCTTCCTTGGGCTCTGCTTCACTCCCTGCAGCTTGCGCCAACCCCTAGCAAGCCACTGACCGTTGGTTCTGCTCCCACGGCCCCATGGTGCCACTACATTTTCTCTCGACGCCAACATCACACTACCACATGACACTCTAGTCAGCTACCACGCGGGTGCCACACAGACAGTCATCATATTCCCATATCAGCATTTGTACAACCACGCAAGGGGTGTGACGGTTTTCTGATGGTCATACGACTGTCAAATTTAACATAGTAAAGTATTGATGTCAGCACTACATCAACACTTTTTTGAAAAATTATGACCCCCTCTCCATTTGAGTTTCTGAATTTGCAATCCAACTTTGAATGCTAATATCTTGGTCACTTGTAGGCCTTTTTCAGTGCAATTGTTTTTTATTTGGGCTAATTTTTCATGCTCTCCATAGTGGTGTGGTTATTTTCAGATTTTGGTGGATAGATTTTTCAGAATTTCTAGTTCCTCTCAGATGTACATGTCCAATCCTCAATTTTGCAACTTCAAAGACTTCGTTCAGGCTCATAAGACCTCCTTTTCAGGTGTCATTTTTTTTTAAAGTCCATATTTTTCATCTACTTTCATGTGGTGCTATCAATGTTTCACCAAATTGAGTAGAAATTGTGCTCTTAGAATTTGGTTTTTTTTGGCCTACTTGGTACTTGTAATTTGCTTGGATTTTATTTTAGATCTCTTGCATTATCAGTTTGAGTATTTTTTAGCCTATTTGAGGCAGTTGTAAAGTTGAAATCAAAATTCCACTTTGCCATTTTTGCAAGTGGCCCATTGTACATGCACTAAGTATAAAATGCCAAATCATCTTTTTTAGGGGGATTCTTTGATTGAGTGAATTTGGGGGGGTGTCTTGTGTGATTGTGCCTCTCTTTTCCTTGTGCTCTTTCATTTTTCGTTGCTATGGATTCTCCTAAATTTCTACTTTTAACTTCACATAATTATGCATCATGGAAAATCAAAGCATGGAGTAAGTTAATGAAAAAAAGACTCCACTCATTACATAAATGAAAAAATAAAAGCACCAGCAAATCCTAAGGCTAATATGAATGCTCAATTGGAATGGCCCATTAAAAATTGTATGGCTCTTGGAACTTTGAGAAAGTATTTATTAGATGACCTCATTTTTCACATTGAGAAATGTGCCACAATCAAAGAGGTTTGGGATATCTTTCATAAATTATATGGCCAAGTTGATGAAATCAAAGGCTACAAGATTGACAATGAACTTGCCAATTTGGATCTCGAGAATTTTGATACAATCCAAGACTATGTCACAAAAGCAAATGAGCTAAGAGAAAAGCTTAAGGATTGTGGCATTGATAAGAATGATTATCAATTGATTTTCAACTTATTGGACAATCTTCCATCAGAATATGTAGCATTTGTTTCTAACTTACAAAGCCATCGCTTGATAGTGGGAAATCCCTTCACTATGCCTTCATTTGATGCTTTCATAGAAATGTTGATGTTGGAACAATCTAAGTTGTTGAACATGGGGATTCTCAAGCCTTCAAAGTCCAAGGCTTTGGTGGCTAATCAAGGGAATCAAGGAAAACATTCCAATAAGAAGCAAAAGTAGTATAAGTCAAAGCCACAATAGGAAAAAGGACAATATTCCTCTCCACAACAAGGCAATTCTTCATCCTCTTCCAAGAAGGGGAATACACCTAAGAAGGAGCAACCAACTTGTGCTTATTGCAAGAAGTATGGTCATGATGAGCATCATTAACACGCCAAGCAGATTGATGAGTTGAAAAATCTCCTTAAAAAGAACAACATCAATTTGCCATCCGCCTACAAGAAGAAGGAATCATCTCCTTCCACTTCCTCACAGTCAAAAAGAAAAGGGAAAGCATTTGTGGCTAAAGTAGGTTCTTCACAACAGTAGATACTTGACTCAAGTTCCTCTTATCACATGGGTTCTACAAGAGAGCAGTTTTCTTCAATGGAGCCATCTAAGGTACCTCACATTTACATAAGTGATGATACATGAGGTAGAAGGGAAAGGTTCGGTTGCCATGGATGATAGAACTTTTGATAATGTTCTTTATGTTCCTAACTTGACTACCAACCTTCTCTCTATATACCAAATCACTCACTATGGGAATGGGAAGAAAGTTGAGTTTACACCTGATTCAATTATGGTAAAAGAACTTTATAATGATGCCTTGGTAGCAGTGGAACAAGTCAATCACAATTAAAGGATTTATTCATTCTCCCACTTTGTCCCAAGGTCTCCTTCTATGGCCTTGCTTTCTCATTCAAATTAAGCTATGGCATGAGCAGTTTGGTCACCTCAACTGCCACTATCTTCAGTAGCTTAGCACTAAAGAAATGGTCACAAGTCTACCTCAAATTAGTTTTTAAGAGGGTGTATGCTCAAGGTGTTCCATGGGAAAGCATCCCAAAGAGAAGTTTGATAAGGGGGAATCTTAGAGAGCTTTGGAAGTTCTTCAACTTGTTCACAGCGATGTAGCAAGTCCATTCCCATCACCTTAATTTAGCAAGGCCTGCTATATCCTCACATTCATTGATGACTACTCCCACTTCACTTGGGTATACTTACTTGTTCACAAGAGTGAAGTCTTTGATAGATTTTTTAGCCTTCAAGGCTCACGTGGAGAAGCAATCTGAGAAAGTGGTCAAGATCCTTCACACAAAAAATGGAAGGGAATATGTGAACAATACACTTGAGGAGTATTGTACACTTGAGGGGATTGATCTTCAACATCCAGTTGCCTACACTCCACAGCAAAATGGAGTCGCATAAAGGAAGAATAGAACTCTCAAGGAGATGGCTAGCCATATGATACATGCACATTCTCTTGATCCCGCCTTTAGGTTAGAGGCTATCAGTTGTGTCACACGAATCCAAAATTGGGTTCTCCACAAAGCTTTGAAGGGTATCACTCCTTTTGAGGCTTGGGATGGTAGGAAATCGATTGTGAGACATTTTAGAGTCTTTGGGTGTCGAGCATGGGCTCTCATTCCTCCACAGAAACTCAAGGCATTATAACCTCAGAGTAGGCCTTGCATATTTGTTAGATATCCCGAGTGTGTTAAGGCATATCGATTGACGGATCCAAAGACACATGAGGTGTTTATTGAGAGGAGTGTTCACTTTGATAAAATCTCTCCTAGCTTGGCCTCACTTCCTCCTCCACCTTCCTCCATTGTGGATAGTGATGAGAATGATTCAGATGATGAGACACCTTCAACACTGACTCGTAGGGTTACACCTTTGTAGGGTCCACTTGTAGTTGAGGAACCTCACCCTCCATCACCACCTAGACCTCGTTGGGCTTGACAAACACTTGATTCAATGGGTTCTCTTGTTGGGGATCCTTCAAACACACAGAGGACACGATCACAGCAATTGGAGCTTCCCCATGCATACATCGCTATCACTTCTGATCCACAAACATTTCAGGAAGCATTAGGGGTTCCCGAGTGGGACCAAGTTATGGAGGAAGAGTATAGTTCCTTGATGAGGAACAACACTTGGGAGTTAATCACTCTCCCTAAGGGGAGAAAGATGGTTTGATGTAAGTTGATCTATCAAACCAACTTTGTAATGGATGGTAGTGTGGATAAGTATAAGGCTTGACTTGTTGCGAAATGTTTCTCAGGTTCCAGGTGT
The DNA here is from genome assembly GCF_030272615.1 of Cryptomeria japonica. NCBI lineage: Eukaryota > Viridiplantae > Streptophyta > Pinopsida > Cupressales > Cupressaceae > Cryptomeria > Cryptomeria japonica. Next base: position 561,601,163 of record NC_081414.1, on the reverse strand, counting down.
TGACTATACTGAGACCTTTGCACCCATAGCCAATATGAACTCCATTCGCTTGACACTTTCTATTGTTGTAGCTCATGGTTGGGTTGTACATCAAATGGATATGAAGAGTGCTTTTCTTCATGGGGATCTTGATGAAGATATTTATATGGATCAGCTAGAGGGATTCATCCAAGATTCTTCATTGGTTTTCCGACTGTGAAAATCTATTTGTGGCCTTAAGAAGGCCCCTAGGGCTTAGTATGCCAAGATGGATTCCTTTCTTCTCTCAGCAAGGTTCACTAGGTGTCATTCTGATCCAAATGTCTATATTTTGGGACAGGATGACTCACACTTGATACTTGCGCTCTATTTTGATGACTTGATCATTACAAGGAGCACCTCATCCATCATTGGCAGTGTCAAATCTGCTTTGCATGATAGATTTGCCATGACTGACTTGGGTATTTTGCACTACTTTCTCGGGATAGAGATTTCATAGTCACCTTCTGATATTACACTTTCTCAACTCAAGTATGCTCTTGATCTACTTGCACACTTCCATATGGTTGATTGTAAGCCTACATTGGCTTCCTTTCTTTCAGAAGTTAACCTTGAGGCTAAGTGTTCCACTCCACTTGTTGATGCCACATTTTATCGTCGGCTTGTGGGTAGTCTCATCTATTTGACTCACACATTCCTTGACATTTAATTTGAGGTTGGCATGGTTTCATGCTTTATGTAGGAACCACATGAGCTTTATTGGAAAGCTGAAAATACATCTTGCACTACATCCAAGGTACACATCATTATGGGATTCATTATGCAGCAGGCACGGGACTTTGCTTGGTTAGTTACATAGACTCTAATTGGGTTGGCAATCTTGATGATTGTAAGTCTACTTCAGGTTACAACTTCCATCTTGTTTTGGGCCCCATTTATTGTCAGATCAAGAAGCAGCGTGTTATTTCTCTCTTCAACTGAGGCTGAGTATCAGGAGGTTGTTAACGTAGCGTCTAAGACTATTTGGCTTTAGCATATTCTCACAGAGTTTGGGTTTCTCACTCCACGACCGACAATTCTTCATTGCGACAATCAAAGTGCTATTGTGATCTTAAAGAACCTAGTCCAACATCAGCGGACCAAACACATCGATATTCATATGCACTACATCAGGGAGTTGATTTAGAAGTAGGTAATTGATTTGTAGTATTGTCCTACATCGGAGCAGGTTGCAGACATATTCACCAAACCCTTCACTGAGAGTAAGTATCACCAGTTGTGAGCTATCTTGGGGGTGTGAGACATTTCATTAGGAGGGTTAGCTGACTTCTCCTTCCTCTCTTATGGGGGGGACTTTTTCCTCTTTGAGGTTTTGACCTTCTTCTTTGAGAGTTTTCTTTTGTATATAGTTTTCATCTCTCTTTTGGGGGGGAGTTTTTTCCCACTGTGTTTTCTCTCTTTCCCTATTTGTGAGAGATTCCATCGCATAGGTTTTCTTTCATTTGCATTTGTACATGGGTACCTATCATGGCCTCGTAGCTGGGACCCATCTTACATTGTTAGCTTGACTCTACATTCCCCTAAGTAGCACTTAAGGGGAGGTGTTGGTGTAAATTATGTCTCATAATTACACTTTACTTAAGTTGACCTAAGATAATGCATCTCATAGTAGTTTGGACATGATACACTTAGGGAAGTGTGCACATAGGGATGATTCATGTAGGAGAAGTTCCACCTTTTGTGGTCTTATCTTGTTGTTGCATTCCACCTTCAGCGAGTGATCCACCTCTTGTGGAATATTTTATTATTTCTCCTACCTACCCCTACCTACCCTTGTTTCTCATTGATCCACATGTCATGATTATGTGCTCACATATCCATATGGCCTTTCCTTTATAAGCAACCCCATCTTATTTGTATTGGCTAATCCAGTTGATCACATTTGCATATTGATGAGAATAAAGTTTCATTCTTGTCAAACTATTGTCTCTCTTATTTGTGCTATTCTTCATGCCATTTATCTTAACAAATTCTCACAAATTGTATTGTAACTATCATCAAAGAGGAAGTGAATATCCTAAAGAGTTCTCAATATCTACAATTTTGAGAATCTGCAAACAAATCTACAATGCTTATCTAAAAAGAATCCCACAAAGTTGAATCTGAAAGACCAAAAACATTCCAGTAAAATGAATTGATCTCTAAAAAACCATGAGGTGGAGGTGATGGAAGCTTAGCACAAATCTCAAGAACTAAAAAGAATGAAAGAACATAAAGTTTTAAGTTACCAGACTTCTCCTTGAGAAAATTTCCACCCTAGATGAATAAGTGTAATACTAGTCAAAGGAATACAACATAATCAAAAGTAAAATGTGAAAAGATATACAAGTGGTATGCATGTTCAACCATCCCAATAACAAGTTAACAAAGCTCCAATTTTCTAGAAAATAGGGTTTCTTGCATATTTTTCTACATTGTCTCATTTTGAGACCCTTTAAGGGCCATATCTTGTGCATATAGACTCCTCTTTGGGTAGTGCTCCTCATTTCATCTAATATTGTATTTAAGTTGTGGTTTCATTATTTTGACCTTTTTAAGGTCATGTGTGACAAAAAAAACTAGTATTTGTATTTTTATCATACCAATCATAAAGTTCCAAATATTATACTTGTTGAGGTAACTTTAGTAACTAGTAACCAAGAAGATGTTTGAGTTATCTTTTTTAAGCACACTTCACTTTATGTGTTCTTTTTTTATGCATCATGGATCAAAGTTTATTTCCTCTATTTATACCATACTACTTTGAGTGGAAATATAAAATGGAGATATATTTAAGAAATTTTGGTTTGCACATAATCACTATGGGGTCAAAACTTGAACCAAATTTGCTTGAAAAAAAATCTAAGTGGTTCAACAAATGTGATAAGGTTTATGTAATACTATGCTTGTCTATATCTCAAATTTATTTAATATTGAATTTTTGAATTCTCCTTGACCAAATTGGAAAGATTTGTCTCGACTTAAGATTCTATGAGAGGCCACCAGTTGGAAAATGAGCTCATTAGCTTGAGCCTAGGAAATTTTGACACTATTCAAGACTTCTTCAAAAAAATAAAATCACTAATATTATAGTTGAAATAGTGTAGAATTGAAAAGAAAGATGAAAATTGATCCCCAATATTCTCTCTAAGCTTCGTTCTAATGATTTGATTTTTGTTTCTACCTTTTATGCCACCAAGATTGCTTTTGATACTCAGTTCATCATGTGATCTATGGATGAATTTTTCATCTCTCACTAGTTAATGAGATAAGCTCATCCATAAATGCACTCTCAAGCTGTAGAAAGAAGTGGTTAAAAATTATAAGAAAAAAAAATGGAAAGGAGAAGAAGAATAAAAAACCAACCACCTCAAAAATAACCAATGAGACCTTATTTTCAAAAGACAAACCTAAGAACGAGGTCAAGTCTGCCAATTGTAAAGGCTTCGTCATGATGAAAGTAAATGCTTGAAGAAATAGATAGATCACTCAATAAAAATTCTAGAGAAAAATATTATTAGTATTCCTAAGTTAGTAAAGAAAATTTCATATGGGAGGTCTAACAAGGCAAAACATAAAGATAATAGCAACAATAAAGGAAGAGGAAGGGCCCTTGAAGTAGTTGCCTCTACACCATCCACATGGGTTCTTGATTCAAGTTTCTTAAAAAACATGGCTTCATCTCAAGATAGGTTCACATTTTTGGAGCCTTTTTTTATGCCAAGTATTTTAATGGGTGATGACACTCCTATTGAGGTGTGTATTAGAGGGTTTGTTAATGTGGGGAATGGCATGTTTTAGGATGTTCTTTGTGTGCCCCCATTGTCAATTAATCTTCTATCAATTTGTCAAATCACTCACATAAATTTAGGTAAGTGAGTTGAGTTCACTTTCAATTCATTAACTATTAGTGAGATGTGCAGTGGTTCTATAGTTGTAATGAGGAGAGCATATCATTAGTTTCGGTTATATCTCTTTCTCACTTTGGTCTTGATTCTTTTTTTATTATTTTTATCACTCATTAGGATGAGGTGAGTTAGTCACGTCATGAGCGGTTGGGCAATCTTAACTACTCCTTGTAGTAGCTCAACTAGTACATCATGACTATAGGGTTGTATTTTTCTCACTTTTCTATTAGTTTCAATCAAGAATGCATCCTTGGTAAGCAGCTTGAAGAAAAGATTAACAAAGGAAAGGCACTAAGAGATTCACAAATGTTGAAGTTGGTTTATATTGATGTGGTTGGTTGATTTCCACATACTACCTTTAGTAGGGTTAGATATTTTTTGAGAGTCATAGATGAAATTTCTAAGCACATGCGTGTAATTTATCAAACAAAATTTTGGATTCTTTGAGAACTTTTTGTACTTATGGTCTTTTTGCATAGAAATAGACAATGAAAGCCATCAAGGTTTTGTATAATAACAATAGTGGTGAGAATGTCAACTAGCATTTTGATCAAATTTACAACATAGAAGGGATTGATCTATAAAGCACAATTGCATAAAGTCCTCAAAAGAAATATGCTATAATGGAAGAATTTTTGAAGGAAATGGAAAACTATGCAATACACTACAAATATCTTGCACCTCACTATTAGGTAGTCCATAAATTATGCTTGTTATATCCAAAAAAAAAAATTATTGATCCTTGAAGAGAGTCGCTCATTTTGAAGCTTTCAGCAACCAAAAACTAACAATTAAGCACTTGAGTTTTGATTCTCCTACATGGGCCCACATTCCTAAAGAGAAATGGAAAGCCATGGATATATAGAGTAAACCTTATATATTAAAAGGTTGTCCAGGCGATGTTAAATGTTATAAATTTATCCACCCTATGACACATGAGTTGTTCATTAAGAGTTCTCATTTTAAGGAGGGCTCCTAGACTTCCACTTTAAGCAATTATCAACCTCCAAGATTTGCATTGGATTCACTTGGACTAGATGATAAATCTTCTAAGGATTCAAATCCACCTATGTATGTTCCTATTGATGAGAAGTCTTCTTCCTCCACTTTTGATCTAAATTCAGTAATGAATTTGTACCAATACAAGGTAAGCGGAAAGCTGCAAGTATTGTTCAACAAAATGGACAATAGCAAGAACACGAAAAGATAGAGTTGTATGCATCAAAAGTCACATTAACTTATCCAAAAATGAGTTTTAAACATCAACATGGAATTACAATAGTCTTTGGGATCCAACATATTGGAAATGAAGTCTTTGCAAAATAAAATAACAACAAATTACAAATTTTCAAAAAACCTAGGAATTTAGGTACCCCAACTCGGAAGGGCCATAACTTTCAACTCATAACTCAAAATTTGAAACCGCTTACACTGTTGGAAAGGTCTCAAAGAGAAATAATTTTAGTCGGTTAACATCATAGCATTTGGCTAATCAATTTAAGGTAATGATAACACTTTCGACCCCAAATTCCGCTATGAAGACCTCCAAAAATATGATTTACCTAAATGTAAAAAATATAGAAAAATGAGATTTTTGGTATTTTTTAATTTTATCACCTTCGGCTTGTTCTAGATCATCCTTGGAAGCCTATGGATCATTCATCCCCCCTTGAAAGGCACTGGGACCCATTGCACTAGCTTGTTGCAATAGATGAGGGAATCGTGTAGCAATCTGCTCACTAGTAACCACTTGCCTTGACGCGGATGCTTTCCTGCTTGGTCAACACGATTCAAAGGAATTTGTATGCCATGAAGACTTTTCATAAGAACCTCAACAATCTAATCATTGTCTAATGGACCAGTAGTCTCTAGATTCAAATTGCCAACATGAATTGTATCAACAACATCTCAAGTGTCCAACAAAGGTGGAAAATATCGATGAAGCAACTCCACATTAAAAATAGGGTGAATGCCTAGAACTTGTGGAATATTCATTTCAAAATAATTATCACCAATCTGCTTGAGGAGTGTACGGACCATATCGCAGAGGGCGGAGCTTCTTATGCCACCTTTGAAGTCTTTCTTTTTTAAAATGAATCCAAACCTTGTCACCTGTGCCTTAAAATGATGTAGTGTGTGATGCTCATCATCGCGTTGCTTGTATTTTTTATTTGCTTGATGCACTATCTCATGAACCTGTTGCTGCAAATGATATTTTTTTTCAATAAATTTGGAAGCCTTGTGTACCTCCTTCTCTACATATGATGTTGGCTCATGTTCCATGGCTAGAAGAGATACATCTAGTGGAGCTAGAGGCTAGTATCCCAAACAGACCTCAAAGGGACTATGTCCAGTAGTACCATGAATGGCACGATTGTGACTATGTTGCACATATGGAAGACTCTCAACCCAAGTGTGAGGATTCTGAGAGTGATACATATGGAGGATGTGGATAATCATGTGATTGACTACTTCTATTTGCCCATCTATTTGCGAGTGAAAGGCAATGGACTTTGTGAGTTTTGTATCCATCATTTCCCAAAGTGATAACCAAAATTTTCCAACAAATCTGCTATCTCTATCTGAGATTATGCTCTATGGTAACCCAAAACGAACCTCGACATGGGTGAAGAATAGCTTGGTATTTTCTTCTGTAGAAACTCCTTTCTTGTATTCTACCATAATGGCCATCTTTGAAAACCTATCCACCATTACATGCATACAGTCATGACCACGTTTGGTAGTGGGTAAACCAGACATGAAATCCATGGAAATAAATTGTCAACGTCAATTAGGAGTAGGAAGGGGCATATGCAATCCTTTCTTATGATTTGTAAGCTTTGCAATTGCACATGCTACACATGACTAAATATAAGAAGAAACATCATATAGCATCTTAGGCCAAAAGAAATACCTTTGAGGCACAAAAATTGTTTTTCTAATGCCAAAATGTCCTGCAGTACGACTATAATGTGCTTCCCATATCATCTTCTCCCTCTCTTTTGTAGGGATACATATATGGCCCATAGAGAAAAGGATGCCATTTTGCAGGTAGAAGTTAGAAACATGCTTACCCTATGCCAGTTGAGTGTAGACTTCAAAAAAATCATCATCCATGACATACATACAAGGCCAAGTTGTTGTCGCATGTCCACAAGAGTCCAAAACTATGAGAAGTGATGCAATTGGGGGTCTACATAAACAATCTGCAACCTTTTTGCTACTACCATTTTTGTGATGAAAAATAATGTAAAATTTTTGCAAGTATGTTGACCACCTCTGATGTCTATCATTCTGCAGCTTCCCTTGTGTCTACAAGAATTGCAAGCAATTATGGTCTGTGTGAATGACAATATCTTTCACTAGAATATTGTAGTGCTTCCATTGTTTACAAGTTTGCACAATCACATACATCTCCTTGTCATATGTCGGATAACGATGAACTGTATCAGAAAATTTCTCACTATGATAGGCCATCGGATGAGCGTACTGCATTAGGATTTCCCCTAGAGAGTAATCAAATGCATCTATCTAATTTCAAAGGGTTGTTGCAGATTTGGAAGTGCCAAGACTAGTTCCGAACAAAGCCTACTCTTCAATCCCTCAAAAGCTTGATGTTGCGCCTATGTCCAAACAATTTTTTCCTTAGACCCACCTCTGATTACTTGATTCATAGGCCATGTCAAATGAGAGAACCCAAGCACAAATCTGCAATAGAAATTTGTCAATCCCAAGAAGCTATGTAGCTTTGTGATATTCTTAGGAGAAGACCAATCCTTGATTACTTCAATCCTTGCAAGATCTTCATGAACACCCCTAATGTCCACAACATAACCCAAATATTGAATACTCTCCAATCCAAAAGAACACTTTTCTCTATTGGCATAGAGTTTTTGTTGTTACAATGTTGAAAGTACCTACTCAACATGTTGTAAGTGCTCATACCATGTTTTACTAAAGATGAGTATGTCATCTAGGTAGACCACCACAAAAGAATCAGTGAAGGGTCTGAGAACATCATTCATCATCCTCATGAAAGTGGCAGGGGCATTTGTTAGCCCAAAAGGTATCACCAACCATTCAAACAACCCTTCTCTAGACTTGAAAGCAATTTTCCAAACATTTGCAGGGTCAATTGGGACTTGGTGGTATCTGGACTTAAATCAATTTTGGTGAAGAACTTATCCTCGCGAAGATGGTCAAGGAGATCATCAATTTAAGGAATTGAATATTTGTTGTTCACAATGATCTTATTCAAAGAATGATAGTCAATGCATAGTCTCCATGTGCCATCTTTCTTCTTAGCCAAAACAATTGGGCTGCCACAAGGAGATGCACTTGGGTGGATATTGCCCTTCTGAATCAGCTCCTCAATCTGGCATTTGATCTCATCATTTTCTAAAATTGATCTCCTATACATTGGCCCATTTGGCAAGGGTGTCCCTAGAATAATGTCAATTGTATTCTTCACCTAACAATGCTCAGGAACCCCTGCTGGTGAAGTAAAGATGTTATAAAATGTTTTCAATATTGAGTCCATCTATTTTTTGTTGAATAGAGGTGGTTGTTGTTCTAGTGTTGTTGTTGCCTATGATTTTCTTATCCCCTTTTGGCTATATCATTAACAATACAAAAGCTCCAGAGTGGGCAATCAAACGTCTACATTGTTTTGCACTAATTAAAGAAGCAAATTTTGCAGGACTTACCTCAGTAATCTGATACTTTTGTTCATTCAACCTGACAATAACATTGTCTGGCCTTGACTCATATACACCATGGCATTGATACATATATGGTTTTCCTAGCAGCACATCACATACATCCAATAGTGCTACATCATAAACGACCTCATCTTTGAAGGGTTTGATGGAATAGGATAAGCAGCATTGCTTGTTTATCTGAATGTCCCTTCCTTGACTCACCCAGACCATGGAGTATGGTTATGGATGAGGTTTTGTCTTCAAGTTTAATCTCTTTATTGCTTCAATGGAGATTACATTCTTATGACTCTCACTGTCAACTATGAAGTGTAAGGCCTTGCCACTCACCCAAATTTGTGAATGAAATAAACATTCCTCATATTCCTGGTGTATAATTTTTGCAGTTGCAATACTGGCATAAGAATCTAATTCAATAATTGTTTCACCACTTTTCAATTTGAAGTGGTATATAGGTAACATGTCAGCTTCTTTCTCTACTTCATGTGTTTATGTCATCAATGTTTATGTAACCTTGCAATCCTTTGTATTATGTCAAGAAATTTTGTGGATATCACACCACATACCTATATCTTTAGGTGCCTTTTTTTTCTCCCGTGCTCCATGTTGCTGATTGAGAAACTTACTTACTAGTGGTTGTTTGTTATCCTGCAAATTTGTTTCTTTTGTCCCCCTTGAATTTATTATTTGTAAAGAGGTCTTTCTTCCCCTTTTGTTTGAACTTCTCCTCATTTTTTGTAGCATACTTATAAGCAGGCCCCAAAGTTTCAATATTCAAGAAGGACATCTTTGTTTGGATGTATCTTTGCAATCCACTGTGATATTTTAAAACTCGGTGCTTCTCTGAATCTTGGATACCAAGCTTTGTTGATAAAGAATTAAACTTATTGGTATAATCCTATATAGTTTGGTCATTCGTTTGCTACAACAATTGTCACTTCATATGTTTTTCTTCATACATGTCTTCAAGAAAATACTCCTCTTCAATGAATTCAACAAATTTGTTCCATGTAGGATCGTCATCTATTACTCCATTCAATGTGCTCTCTATATACCTTGATGTGATTTTATTTTCTCGTGATTTCTTCACATGTGCCTCAACTTTTAGGAGAGCAAAAGTTATCTTTTCAACATTCGAAAAGTTATTCTTAGAAAAATACCTATCCAGTTTTCTTATCCATTCATCCACAGCGTCTACATAAATTTTACCTTCAAAATTTGGAATGTCAAAATTTACCTGCACCTTGAAAGGAGTATGAGTACTGAATGGTTTTCCTCCTTCATTTGATTATTGGGGATTTTGTAGAATCTGAGAGAATTACCTCATCATTTCTTCTCTTTGTTTGTTCAAGTCTTCTTCCACCACGGCCTTAATAGGATGTGCATTTGGGTCTGTCATCTTTGGTCGATTGCGCCTCAAGGGGAGACAAATTGACGGGTTATGCATCTGCAATCCCAACCTTTGATAACCAGACCATGTATGATGTGACATACAGGAGAGTACCAGCTTTGACATCAATGATTTGAATCCCGTAATGAATTTGTAACAATACAAGGTAAGCGAAAACCTACAAGTATTGTTCAACAAAATGGACAATAGCAAGAACTCGAAAAGCCAGAGTTGTATGCATTAAAAGTCACATTAACTTATCCAAAACTGAGTTTTAAACATCAACATGGAATTCCAATAGTCTCAAGAATCCAATAAATTTGAAATGAAGAGTCTTTGCAAAATAAAATAACAAAAAATTTATATTTTTTTTAAAAACCTAGTAATTTAGGTACCCCAACTTGGCAGGGCCATAACTTTCAGCTCATAACTTGAAATTTGATATCGATTACACCATTGGAAAGGTCATGAAGAAAACTAATTTCTATCCCTTAACACCATGGCCTTTGGCTTATCAATTTAAGGGACTAATGACACTTTTGACCAATACCACTCCATAGTCCTCCAAAAATGTGATTTACTAATATGTAAAAAATACCAAAAAATTAGATTTTCGGTATTTTTTAATTTTACCACCTTTGGCTTGTTCTAGATCATCCTCGGAAACCTCTAGATCATTCCTCCCCCCTTGAAATCCAATGGGCCCAATTGCACTAGCCTATTGCAATAGATGAAGGAAGCGTGTAGCAATATTTTCACTAGTAAACCACTTGCCTTGACATGTATGCTTTCTTGCTTGGACAACACGATATAAAGGAATTTGTATGCCATGAAGACTTTTCATAAGAACCTCAAAAATCTAATTGAATTTTCTAATAGAGCGGTGGTCTTCAAATTCAATTTACTAGCATCAATCGTATTAGCAACATCTGAAGAGCAAAGGTAGAAAATATGGAAGAAGCAACTTCACATTAAAACAGGGTGAATGCGTAAAAATGGTGGAATATTCAATTCAAAATCATTCTCTCCAATATTCTTGAGGATAGTGTATGGGCCATATCACAGAGGGTATAGTTTCTTATGCATCCCTTGAAGTCTTTTTTTTTGAAAATGAAGCCAAACCTTGTCACCCACCTAAAAATGATGTGGTGTGTGATGCTCATCATGGCACTGCTTGTATTTTTTGTTTGCTTGTTGCACTATCTCATGAACTTGTTGCTACAAATAACGAATTTTGTCCATAAATTTGGAAGCCCTGTCTTCCTCCTCTACATATGATGTTGGCTCATGTTCCATAGTTGGAAGAGATACATTTGTTGGCAATTAACTCTCATCTGGTTTAGTTGTGTTGTCATTGATGGCAACACAAATCATTTTGGGTTGGACACTTGACTGGTACTCATGATTCGGCAACCGGCATTCAAGTCATCCTACAGAAAAGGGAAACCAACAAACTAAGAACCGGTATATGAGGCCGACATAGGAGATTGATCTGGCATGTCTACATGGAAAAAATCAGTGGCATCGGTCACAAAGTTTAATGTATTTATTTTTGTCTAGGCCAACATGTAAATAAATTATAATATCATTGTAAGCCGACATAAGGAATTTATGTTTGGGAAGGGTATTTAAGTCAATCTGGTTAGGTTATTTTGGATATACATACAGAGAGAGAAGGAATATATAGTGGTGTGATATTGTGCGAGCAATGTTGATCGACTAAATGCGAATATAATATTCTGTAGTCGGTCTTGGTTATTGGTTTAGAGGTTTGGGATGCGAAGTAAGTTATCGGTAAAGGAGGACACAGTGAAAATTGGTACAAACAGTGCTTGAACCGGAACTCATCCAACATAGCAGATGCATTCTCTGAGTTTGGAATTTTGTTTGTAAACCAGTATTTGGTGTTTGTAGTCAATGAGGCTCCTTTTGTGATGAGAAGTGCGCTCTAGGTTGTTGGCCTTCATGCATGTGCAGGCCCCTATTGTAATATTTATTCATTTGGCTAGTGGATAGATATTGTGGGTCACCAATCCCACCGTGATTTTTCCTCTTTGAAGTTTTCCACATATAAATCTTTGTGTTATGGTGTATGTTCTTGTGGTGACATCATTTCTACTTACTGTTATATTCTTTTATGGTTACTGGTTACTGAATTACTTTGTTAATAAGGTTAAAATTGATCTCACTGGTAGAACACTAATTCAGACCCCCCCCTCCTCTCAGTGTTCTTGGATTCCAACAATTGGTATCAGAGCCTGGTACCTTGGAGTAAGTCTAACCGCTTAAGGAAGATCCTAAATCTAGAATCCATGGAGATGAGTATGGAGAAACAACTTGAAGCAGCACTTGAAGATTATGATGTTGAAAGGATGAAGAACTTGAACTTGCAAGATGAGTTGAACTCTGCAAAGGAATTCATTCTTATCCTGTAGGAGAGGATGTCATCTACTCAAGCTAGAAGGAAGGAACTTTTACAAAATCAGGATGATGAAGAAAAGAATGCCCTTAAAGAACAATGTCAGAAGCTAAGTCAGGAGAATACTATCATGAAGAATGAAATGCAAGCCCTAACCATGAGGATGTCCAAGGATTTTGAAGACCGAAAGAAAAATGCAGAAAATATTGGCAAATCTCTAAAAGACATATCTAAAGAATGCATTAGGTTGGCACATGAGAATGATATGTTAAGAACTGAGCTGGTGCAAACCCAGAATAATGAGCAAGAGTTGGAAAGATTGATAACAGTCCTAAGGGGAGATCTAGATACTGCAATGAATACAAAGACAAGTTTAAGGATAGTTCCACAAAGCTTGATGAGCTATTGAAGGATCAAAGGTGCAAGGGAGACACTAGAGGTCTTGGATTTGAGCATGGAGAAAGATTTGGTACTGCAAATGAAGTTGAAGCAACCGATTAGAAGGAGAACCCACCTATCAACCGGAACCTAAAATCATCGGTAAGGCAATCCAATGCACATAAATTCAATGGTAGATGTTTTGTTTGCAATAAATTTGGTCATATGGCAAGACATTGCAAAAGTAGAGAAAATCAGAACAATAATGTAGTTCTCGGTCAATGTTCAAATTGTAAGAAATATGGTCATAGGAAAGAAGATTGTAGAATGAATGTGAAATGTCATGCATGTGGAAAATTTGGACATATGGCTAATCAATGCAGGTCAAGGAATGATCAAGGATACAGTAAAGCAATTCAGAAAAATAATGTCACTTGCTATGCATGCAACAAAATAGGACATATTGCTAAATTCTACAAAAGCAAGAACAATCCAGTGGGAAATGATGAGAAAGGAAAACAGAAGGTTGATTATATCTGGAAGGAGCATGAGAGGAAATAGGCTAGGAAATCTGAAGATCAACCGACAAAGACAAACAACCCGATTACTCAACTGGTAGAGAAGAATGTTCCTGCACGGGCAAGAAACTCGTCCAGTAACTAAGGCATTAGCCTTAGGGGGGGAATTAATGATAGATCTTGCATTACCCCTAGTAACAGACTGAAAGCTTGTTTCAGATCTTGGAGAAGTCAGTCTGAAGGTTTTCCGGTACTGAGCATATGGATTTTGAATCTAGTCCTAATACTAATGTTGGGCTCTCAAAGATTCCCAAGACTTACATCAGGATACAGAGGAAGAAGCCTAAGGAAGGAAAGCAACAGAAAGTGAAGGTCACTCCTCTGACAGCCCCAAAGAAAATTTTAAAGGAGAGGAAACCCACATAGAAGAGGAAATTGGTTAAAGACTCTACTTCTACTCCCAGCAAGAAGAAATCAAATATACATATGGCTCTCAAATCCGGTAAGATTATTGAAGGCATTCCTCCTCTCTCAATTGCTGAATTGATAGATCAAATAACTAAAGATGGAATTTTGAGTAATATCCAACATTACTATGTACATATGGATGATAAGGAACAAATGGAGATTGAGGAGATAGTTTTTTTATACTTAGCTATATATAAGAAGCATTACTTGAGATTGAAAATCAAATATCGGGAGATTTGTACAATAAGCTAGATGTTAGGATATTGTCTGCAGTTGAAGAGGATAAAAATATAAAGATGCAGGAGTTATTGATTGTTTGTGGTGCAATAACTGATGAGGAGTTGCAGAAGTGTCTGGAATATGCAAATAAAACAATTTTCCAGAGCAGACATTGGAATGTGAGTCTAATGGTAGGTAGAGTAAATGAAATAGTTAAGGAAACCCACGAGGCATGGGTAAAATTCTTTATAGATAAACCTGATTTCTTTACTCCATCAGTATTCCCTCCTAAGTCTAGTATTCAAGATATCTCATTTAATGGTAAGTGAAAAGGTATATTAGGTTTGGATTCACCAGTTTTGGAACAAAAACTAATACAAGATATTCCTCCTGCAGTATCACTTGTACATAATGTAGAGAAACCAGTAGTTAACACTAAAGTTGTGCATGATAAGAAGGATACACCGGAACAAAACATTTCGGATGTAGAGGTTATTGATGTAGATACAGAAAATAAACAGGTTGAGGATATTGAACCTCCGGCAACAAATGTACATACAGAAGAGGTTAAGGTTAAGCAGGTTACTGCACCAAGTGGCGAAGCCACCGGTGCTAGTCAGCAGGTTGGAAAGTCAAGTAATTCATTGTTGGCACTTGGCTCATCCAGTCACGTTGATTTTGGACAGAGGAATATTGAGCAACTGAGCATTTTTTAATTGATGTATGTTGCAACTCAGAAGTTAAGGAAAGAAGGAACAGATGACAAGCAAGTCATTGAGCAGGCCATTCCGGTTTTGTAGCAGCTAGTTCCAGGATACACTAGTTCAGTAGCTAGCCCCTCTGGTAAGCTTAAGATTTTGATTGAACACATTGCAAAAGAGTTTCAAACTCTTCAACGGCTATCAAACCGGTAGTAATAGAGAGATACAATGTAGCTAGGAAGGTCACCTATGACAATATGATCATATCAGACAAGGTGAAGATGATAGAGCAACTAACAAAGATTGATGAGGCTCTTAATCAGTGCAATTGTATATATAGGTCTTTTACTAACACCAGCAAAGTTACAGCTGACCTGGAGGTAAAAACAAAAGCGGAAAAACCCCAGTTGGAACATCTCGCTAACAATTTTGATGGTACTCAGTCATTGACCAGCGCTATTGGTGATCAAATTATGGTTACAAAATCTAAGATATCATCCTTGGAGAAAGATATGGATAGGTTAATCCGATGAGCTGGCGAATTGAGAGGATTGGTAAGTCCCTAGTTGAACACTTTGTTACTTCATAAGTGGGAAAGTTTAGAATTGATGAATAAACCCACACCAACAGACCTAACTGAAGAAGAACTTTATGCATACATTCTTAATGGGTTTTCATCTATTTTAGGAACATTGAAAACCGGTTCGGATACTTACTTAGGATTTTTGAAGGGTGTTTACCCGGATATATTCAAGTACATCTAGATCTAGTAAACACATTCTTTTGCCCCACCTTTGTCATTGATGTCAAAGGGGGATTGGTTGTTATGAAAAATGTATAGCTCAGGGGGAGCAAGGTCAGTTTTGGTCATTAGTTTTTGGGAAAAACCGGGACAGCACTTCAGCAAACCATTTTTTTCACATGACCGTTGCCATCAATGCCAAAGGGGGAGATTGTTGGCAATTGACACTCATCCGGTTTAGTTGTGTTGTCATTGATGGCAATACACATCATTATGGGGTGGACACTTAACCGATACTCACCGGTACTCATGATTCGGCAACCGGCATTCAAGTCATCCGACAGACAAGGGAAACCGGCAAACTAGGAACCGATATATGAGGCTGATATAGGAGATTGATCTGGCAGGTCTACATAGCAACAATCAGCGGCGTCGGTCACAAAGTTTAATGTATTTATTTTTGTCTAGGCCGACATGTAAATAAATTGTAATATCATTGTAAGCCGCCATAAGGCATTTATGTTTGGGAAGGGTATTTCAGTCAGTCTGGTTAGGTTATTTTGGATATACATACAGAGAGAAGGAATATATAGTGGTGTGATATTGTGTGAGCAATGTTGAATAACTAAATACAAATATAATATTTTCTAGTCAGTCTTGGTTATTAGTTTAGAGGTTTGGGATGCGAAGTAAGTTACTGGTAAAGGAGGACACAGTGAAAACTGGTACAGACAGTGCTTGAACCGGAACTCATCCAGCATAGCATATGCATTCGTTGAGTTTAGAATTTTGTTTGTAAACCAGTATTTGGTGTTTGTAGTCAATGAGGCTCCTTTTGTGATGAGCAGTGTGTTGTAGGTTGTTGGCCTTCTTGCATGTGCAGGCCCCAATTGTAATATTTATTCATTTGGCCTATGGATAGATATTGTGGATCACCAATCCCACCGTGGTTTTTCCTCTTTGAGGTTTTCCACGTATAAATATTTGCGTTATGGTGTATGTTCTTGTGGTGACATCATTTCTACTTACTGTTATATTCTTTTATGGTTACCAGTTATTGAATTACTTTGTTAATAAGGTTAAAATTGATCTCACCGATAGAACACCGATTCACCCCACCCCCCCCCCCTCCCTCTTAGTGTTCTTGGATTCCAACAACATCTAGTGGAGCTAGAGGTTGGTATCCCAAACACACCTCAAAGGGACTATGTCCAGTAGTACCATGAATGGCATGATTGTAACTATGTTGCACATATGGAAGACTTTCATCCCAAGTGTGAGGATGATGAGTGTGATACATAGGGAGGACATAGATAATCATATGATTCACTACTTCTTCTTACCCATCTGTCTATGGGTGAAAGGCTATAGACTTTGTGAGTTTTGCATCCATCATTGTCCAAAGTGCTGACCAAACTTTTCCAACAAATATGTTATCTCTATCTAAGATGATTCTCTTTGGTAACCCAAAATGGACCCAGACATGGGTGAAGAATAGCTTGGTAGTGCGTAAACCAGACATGAAATTAATGGAAACAGATTGTTAGGGTCTTTCAAGAGTACGAAGGGTCATATACAATCATTTCTTATGATTTGCAGGCTTTGCAATTGCAAATGCTACACAAGCCTGCATATAAGAAGAAACGTCATATTTCATCTTGGGCCAAGAGAAATGCCTTTGGAGCACAACAAGAGTTTTGCTAATGCCAAAATGTCTTACAGTACAACTATAATGTGTCTCCCATATCATCTTCTCCCTCTCTTTTGGAGGGACACATATATGGCCCATATAGCAAAGGATGTCATTTTGCAGGCAAAAGTTAGAAACATGCTTATCCTATGCCAGCTGAGTGTAGACTTCAAAAAAATCATCATCCATGACATACATATTAGGCCAAGTTGTTGTCTCATGTCCACAAGAGTCCAATACTTTGAGCAGTGATGCAATTGGGGGTCTAGCCAAACTATCTGCAACCTTGTTTCTACTACCCTTTTTGTGACGAATATTAATGTGAAATTGTGGTAATTATGTTGACCACCTCTGATGTCTATCATTCTACAACTTCCCTTGTGCCTACAAGAATTGCAAGGGTGTAAGGTCTGTGTGGATGACAGTCTCTTTGCCTAGAATGTAGTGCTTCCACAATTTACAAGCCTATACAATTGCATACATATCCTTGTCATATGTCGGATAACAATGAACTGTATCAGAAAATGTCTCACTGTGATAGGCCACCGGATGACCATGTTGCATGAAGACTGCCCCTAGAGAATAATCAGATCCATCTGTCTCAACTTCAAAGGGTCGTTGCAAATCTGGGAGTACCAAGAATGGTTCCAACCATAACCTACTCCTCAATCCCTCAAAAGCTCTTGTTGCACCTCTATCCAAACAAATTTTTCCTTAGACCCACCTCTGAGTACTTGATTCATAGGCCATGTCAAATGATAGGACCCAAGCACATATCTATGATAGAAATTTGCTAATCCCAAGAAGCTACGTAGCTTTGTGATATTCTTATGAGAAGGCCAATCCTTGATAACTTGAATCTTTGCAGGGTCTACATGAACACCCATGTTGTCCACAAAATAACCCAAATATCGAATGCTCTCCACTCCAAAAGAACACTTTTCTCTATTGGCATAGATTTTGTGTTGTTGCAATGTTGAAAGTACCTTCTCAACATGTTCTAAGTGCTCATCCCATGTTTTACTAAAGATGAGTATGTCATCTAGGTATACCACCACAAAAGAATCAGTCAAGGATCTGAGAATATCATTCATCATCCTCATGAAAGTGCCAGGGGCATTTGTTATCCCAAAAGGTATCACCAACCATTCAAACAACCCTTCTCTAGACTTGAAATATTTTTTCTCCATGCGCCATATTTCTTAGCCAAAATAATTGGGTTGTCACAAGGAGATGCACTTGGCCAGATATGGCCCTTCTAAATAAACTCCTCAATCTAGCATTTGATCTCATCATTTTCTAAAGTGATCTCCTATACATTGGCTCATTTGGCAAGGGTGTCCTTGGAATAATGTCAATTGCATGCTTCACCTGACAGTGCTTAGGAACCCTTGTTGGTGAAGTAAAGATATTCTGATATTTTGCCAATATTGAGTCCATCTATTTTTATTGAATACAATTGGTTGTTGTTATAGTGATGTTGACTATGATTTTCTTATCCCCTTATGTATGTATCATTAGCAACACAAAAGCTCCAGTGTGGGCAATCAAACGTCTACATTGTTTTGCACTAATTAAAGAAGCAAATTTTGCAGGACTTACCTTAGGAATTCGATACTTTTGTTCATTCACCCTGACAATAGCATTGTGCGACCTTTACTCATATACACCATGGCGTTGATACATATATGGTTGTCCTAGCAGCACATCACATAAATCCAATGGTGCTACATTACAAACAACCTCATATTTGAATGGTTTGATGGAATAGGATAAGCAGCGTTGCTTGTTTACCTAAATGTCCCTTCCTTGACTCACCCAGCTCAAGGAGTATGGTTGTGGATGAGGTTTTCTCTTCAAGTTCAATCTCTTTACTGCTTCAGTAGAGATTAGATTATTTTGACTTCCACTGTCAACTCTGAAGTGTAAGTCGTTTCCATTCACCCACATCTGTGAATGAAATAAGTGTTCCACATCTTCACAGTGTATAATTTTTGTAGTGCCAATAGTGGCATAAGGATCTACTTCAATAATTATTTTGCCACTTTTTTGTTTGAAGAGTTTTGAGGGTAACATGTCAACCTCCTTCTCTACTTCATGTGTTTATGTCATCAATGTTTTTGCAACCATGCAATCCTTTGTATTATGTTGAGATCTTTTGTGGATATCACGCCACATACATGTATCTTTAGGTGTCTTTTTTGCTCCCATGCTCCATACTGGTGATTGAGAAACTAACTTACTAGTGGCAGTTTGTTTTCCTATGAATATGTTGCTATTCTCCCCCTTGAATTTATTATTTGTAAAGAAGTCTTTCTTCCCCTTTTGCTTGAACTTCTCAATTTTTGTAGCATACTTATAAGTAGTCCCCATTTTTTCAATATTCAAGAAGGACATCTCTGTTTGGATGTATCTATGCAGTCCACTACGATATTTTAAAACTCGATGCTTCTTTGAATCTTGGATACCAAGCTTTGTTGATAAAGTATGAAACTTATTGGTATAATCATGTACAGTTTGGTCATTATTTTGTCGCAACAGTTGCCACTCCATATATTTTTCTTCATATGTGTCTTCAAGAAAATAATCCTCTTTGGTGAATTCAACAAATTTGTTCCATGTAGGATCGTCATTTATTACTCCATTCAATCCATTCTTTATATTCTTTGAGGTGATTTTGTGAACTCCCATGATTGCTTCACATGTGCCTCAATTGTTAGGAGAGAAAAGGTTATCTTTTCAGTATTCAAAAAGGTATTCACAGAAAAATACCTATCCAGTTTTGTTATCCATTCATCCACAACATCTACATCAATTTTACCTTCAAAATTTGGAATGTCAAAATTTACCTACACCTTGAAAGGAGTATGAATACTGGATGGTTTTTCTCCATTTGATTGTTGGGGATTTTGTAGAATCTGAGAGAATTGCCTCATCATTTCTTCTCTCTATTTGTTTAAGGCTTCTTCCACATTGGCCTCAATAGGATGTCCATTTGGATCTGCCATCTTTGGACGATTACGCCTCTAGGGGAGATAAATTGATGGGTTATGTGTCTCCAATCCCAACCTCTGATAACCAGACCATGTACGATGTGACATACAGGAGCGTACCAGCTCTGATACCAATGATCTGAAGCCAGAAATGAATTCATAACAATACAAGGTAAGTGGAAATTTGCAAGTATTGTTCAACAAAATGGACAATAGCAATAACTCGAAAAGCCAGAGTTGTATGCATCAAAAGTCACATTAACTTATCCAAAACTGAGTTTTAAACATCAACATGGAATTCCAATAGTCTCTGGAATCGAACAGATTTGAAATGAAGAGTCTTTGCAAAATAAAATAGCAACAAATTATAAATTTTCAAAAAACCTAGGAATTTAGGTACCCCAACTTGGCGGGGCCATCACTTTCAGCCCATAACTCAAAATTTCAAATCGCTTACACCGTTGGAAAGGTCTCAAAGAGAACTAATTTCAGTCCCTTAACACCATGGCCTTTGGCTTATGAAGTTAAGAGACTGAAGATACTTTTGATTTCAAATTCCGCTCCAAAGACCTCAACAAATGTGATTTACTAAAATGTAGAGAATACAAAAAAATTTCAATTTTATTACCTTCAGCTTGTTCTGGATCAACTTTAGATGCTAAGAGCAACAATGAGGATTCACCTCCTTCCTCTCCTAATCATCATTTATAGGTTGATGATTCTCCTCTTAATTCTCTAGTTTTACCTTCACATTTGGGCTTAATATACATGGAAAATGATTAAGTTGAAGACCGATCAAACACTAGATAAACACATTTATAATTTTAGGGTTATTCACATTTCTTCATATCTACTACCTCTAATCCATAGTCCTTTCAAAAGGCACCAACCATTCTTAAGTGAGATGTCGCTACACATAAGAAGTATAAATCCTTGATTAAGAACCACACTTGGGATTTATTATCCCTTCTTAAGGGAAAGAAACTTGTTTGATGTCAGTGGATCTATCAAATAAAATTCAGCATATGGGTCAATGCATAAGCTTAACACATTGTTACATGTAAAAGATTTTTTCCCAAGTTCCTGGTGTTGATTATTCTAAGACCGTTACACCTTTTGTAAAGATGCATTCTATACAACTAAGGCTTACTATTTTTGTAGCACGTTGATGGGAGGTTCATCAAATGGATTTGAAGAGCACTTTTATTAACAAAGACATTGAGGAGATATACATGGAGAAGCCATAGGTTTTCTGGACAACTTTTCTTTGGTTCGCAAAATAAGGAAATCAATCTATCTCCTCGAACAAAACCCTTAGACTTGGTATTCCAAGATCAATTCATTCCTTCTCAAATTTAAACATCTAAATTTTATAATAGGATGATCCACTCCTCTTTCTAATTCTCTATGTTGATGACATATTGATCAAAAGTTCTTTTTCACCCATTATAAGAGTGAAAAATGCCCTTCACGATAGGTTTATTCTTGATCAACTTGGATTTGTTGCATCACTTTCTTAAGATTGAGATATATCAGTTAAATTATAGGATCGCCATTACACAATCCAAGTATTCTCTATATTTTCTCTCATAGTTTCACATGGTTGATTGCAAGCCTACTTTGACTCCAAGCCTTTCTAGAGTCAAACTTGAGACTCATTTATGTTTACCTTATGGTGATGATATTTTGTACCAAAAACTTGTTGGGAACCTCGTATATTTAACACTCACAAAGGATTTATATTTTATATGTTGTGGACATGGTCTCTTATTTTATGCAAGAGCCCCATTAGCTACACTACAAGGTAGCCAATTGAGTTCCCTATTGCATCTAGGCTACTTACAGTATTCAGATTCACCATGCAATGGAGATTAATATTAATGGTGGGATACACATATTCAAATTGGGAAAGTGATTCTCAAGATTATAAGTACACTTCATGTACAACTTCTCACTTGGTTCAAGTCTTATTTATTGGTCAAGCAAAAAACAATCTATTATTGTTCTATCTTCCACTGAGGTTAGTTGGCTTCAATCTTTCCACACTAAGTTTGGTGTCCATCTCACATGACCTTCAATCATCTTTTATGACAACCAAAGTGTCATTTAGATTTCACAAAAGTCAATGCATCATCAACAGACTAAGTACTTAGAGGTGTGCATGCATTACATTCAAGGGCTTATCCATAGAATTGTCATCTATCTTTGCTACTACCTAACTTCCAAGTAGGTTGTCAGTATTTTCAGCCAAACCCTTCACATAAAGTGTCTTCATCTACAAGATTTGTTGGGGATATGGTAGGCTTCATCTTCTTGGGGGATTCTTAGTCCTCTCTCTACTCTCAAAGGTCTTTTGTCTCTCTATTTGAGGGAGGTTTTTTTCTCTTTCTTTGGGGGGCTTCTTAGTCCTCTCTCTACTCTCAAGGGTATTTTATCTCTGTATTTGAGAAATGTGTTTCTCTCTTTCTTTTGGGGCTTCTTTTTGGGGGAATCCTATGTACATGGGTACATCATCAAGTTTCATTTATCGAGACCCATCTTTTTACACACCTAAACTACAATTAAGGGGGTGTTAGTGTAGGATTTTATTTCCTAGCATGGGTTTTCCTTTCACTTTTATTTAAGTTTTCTTTGGTTAATTACTTCTAATATAATTATTATACTTCTATAATATATTTAGGCTTTTATGTCTTTTATAGTAAACCGGTAAGACAACCTAATGCCTACAAATTTAATGGGAAATGTTTTAACTGTAACAAGTATGGTCATAGAGAAAATCAGTGTAGATCTAGAAACAATCAGAACATTAATGCACCCACCGGTCAATGTTCCAAATGCAACAAAATTGGTCACAATTCATAGAACTGCAGAATGAATGTAACATGTTATGTTTGTGGAACATTTGGGCACTTATCTAATCAATGCAGAACACAAACTGGCATAGGATATGGAAGGGCTATTCAAAAAAACAATGTGACTTGTTATGCTTGTAACAAGATTGGACATATTGCAAAATTTTGTAGAAGCAAGACTTCACCGGCAAATAATAAAGGATCCAGTTTGAAAGGCAAAGAGAAGGTTGATGAGGTAAAGCAAGAATTTTCAAGACAATGGATTAGAAAGACATATCAGAATATTGATGAGACTATTCCTTCACCGGTAGAATAGAGTATTACTCCACCAGTAGAAGACTCTTCATCCAACTGAGAACTAACCCTTTGGGGGTATTGCAGCAAGTTGCAAATCATGCAAGTTTACCCTCGGTTGATGGTGAGAAGATGGACTTCTTCTCTACCGGCAAATGTGTTAAGTTTCACTTAACTAGTGAGCATTTAATGTAGTTGTTGGAGGAAAAGACATTATAAATCAGTGATTTTCCCTCTTTTTCAATTCACCGAGCAATCAAACTTTGAGAGAGCACGAAAATCCAAGCGAAGGCATCCTTAGCGAGAAGTGAAGCAATTTCTTTCAAGCATTCAAACCTATCAGGCAAATTAAGGTATTTATCAATGACTCCTCCTCTGCTCCAGAATTTATTGCAAACCCTATTGTTGTGGAAGTAGTTAAACACACTAGACCCATTTTTAAGATTATCCCCGAGATAGCGAAACAAGATGATTCCCTAGGTGCTTTTTCAAAAATTCCAAAAGTTGTTGCATATGTTGAAGATCCTAGAATCTATATTCATTGCCATATTGAGGAATTAGGTTCGGAAGAAATATTGAAAATGTATAAAAATGTTATTTGTGATGAAAGTGGAATTGTGAAACCCGAACAAAAGGTTATTGAAACTTTAGGTTTTGTGGAAATCCTTGACATCCCGAAATTTCCTAAGGAGGTAGTAAGGATTGTGCTTAGTAGAGTTCATGGTTAATTCGTTTGGCTAGACTCTGTTTGTAAAATCACCAAAGAAGCAGTTAGAGCAGTGACTAGCTTACCCTCCACCGGTAGCAAGCCAGATAAAACTAAGAAGGTTCCTAATAACACATTGATGACATTAACAGCAGCAACCTATGATAGTAGATCCCTCAGAGTTAATGATGTAAAATATGAGAATGTTAGATTTATAAGTATGATTTTAGGTTATAAGGCCACCCATGCAAACCGACTCAACTTTGTTTCCAGTCTTTGTATTAAAAGTGCATATGATATGGTCAACAGTGATGCAAAAATAGATATATGTGAGTGGTTAAAGGATGAGTTATTAGACAATCAGAAAAAGATCAAAGGTGATAAGAAAGGTACTTTTCGTTTTGGCAATCTCTTGGTATGTCTGATGTTGTATCTCACAAAAGAGGTTCCCGATATTGGTAAGAAAGACTTTGGTTATGATATATCGGTAGGCAAACAACTGTTAAATATCTTCACCGGTATGGGGACAGATAAGGATAACAAGATCACTAAGTACTTCAAAACATTCAAAGCAAAAATGAAAACAAGAGAGAGATTACCACAAAGCATTGTAGATAAATATGAGAAGGAAATATGTTTTGTAATCAAGAAGGATGAGATATGGATGGAGGGAGTTCTTCCTAGAACTGTATGGGTAACAGAAATGGGGTATGAGGCAGATGTAAACATCATTGAAACTTATGCCAAAGCCCTATTAGAAGCCCTTAGAGAACCGGAAGAAAAGGTTTTCGGTAGTGCAGAAACAATAGAAAGTGGTGTACAGACTTTGAAACAAAGAAAGAGAAGAGAAAAATACATAAGGAGTGCATCTAAAAAAGTTAAAGAAATTAAAGAAAACATCATGAACATAACTGGAATAAAGGAAAGTGAACTAGAAGGATTACAACCGAAGGCACATCTCTCACTGGTTGGTACATCCTCGATAGTGAAATTCCTGTTGAGTTTAAGCGAGTTGATAGGAAGAGAAAACCATCACCGGTACCCTCTCCTCCTCCCAAGAAAATAAGGACAACAAGGGAGAAGCAATAGGCAGTGAGACCATCGGCAAGGAAATTGACACCAAAGAAGAAAAAGTAGCAACAGGTTATACCACCATTGGACAACTTACTGAATGAAATAACTAATGATGGCAACTTATCCAATGTGAGCAAATTATATGATACATTCACTAATGCAAAGAAAGAAAGTATAGAGAATAGCATCATCCTACATCTTGACATATATAAGAAAGTGTTAATAGAAGTTGTAGATGATTTGCCTAGTGAATTATATAGGCAGTTAGATGCTAAAAGGATTGCAGTTATGGAGCTTGACAAGAAACTAAAAATTGAAAAACTACTAGCTGTACATCTGGTCAACTCTGTTGAAGAAATTGATGAATTGATCAGTGAAGCTAATATGTCAGTTTTTGCAAGCGGACACCGGCATGTGATCCTAATGGTTGGGAGGGTAAATGAAATTGCAGAAGAAACAGCAGATAAGTGGGACATTTTCTTTGTTGAGAAGGAAAAACAAGGAGAGCTGAACAGACCAAAGAAAACTTTCAAGGTTTATCAAAAGGACAAAAACAAGGGGAAAGGTAAAGTAGGTGGATTACCCAACATTAAAGTACTTGATAACCTACCACCACCTTCGGTTACTCCACCGGTACAGACTGATAGCACACCGGCTACTGAAAATGTGGATACACCACATGAGGATACAAACCCTGAGTCTGAAATTTTGTACACTATGAACATAGACACTCAGGAGGTTAACATTGTAGTTGATAAGGAAAGCACAAAGGAAAAGAAAGATGTTGCTACTGAGCAACCGGCAGATAATATTGATGTTGGAAGACAGGCATAACACATTGAGATTGGGGTACAGGCAAAGCAAACTGAGCATTCAGAGGAACCCTTGGTTAGTGAAATGGTTACTGACAATACCAATGCAAGCACAGAGAAACCTGCAGAGACAGTAACTAAGATACTAGCAGCAGAGAATAAAGAAAAACCAATGGAGATACCGGTAGTAGATAACACAGTGAAACAAGCAAAGAAACCGACAAAGTCACAGGGACACATTGAGATAGTGAAACCAGTAACCACAGAGAAACCAAAACCTTTGCTAGTGGAAATGCAAACACAGACTAACCCACCAGAGGTCGAGACAAGCAAAGCGATTACTCACACCGAAAGCACTAAGATTGCAAAGGTAGTTGGGCAAACATCCAGTACTTCACTGACAGAATTTAGACCCACCAATGTGACTAAAGTACTTTTGGATTCAATAAAGAAAATCATTGGCCTATAAGGCAATTGATGACACAATTCTTATTCTTAAGTTGATTGCACCAAAATGCAATTTAGAGCATGTAAAGGATTTTATAGGTCAGTAAGACACATTGTCCAAATATATTACTGGCAGTATACTGACATTTGATCAAATTAATGAGGAAACATTCAAGGAGAAAATGGAAAAGGCAAAAGAGAAATTCTTTGAGGAAACAATAAAGAAGTGCACGGAACATATTGATACTCTTTTACCGGCACTGAGCACAACAATTACGGAGTTTAAGGAACTGTACAGAGATACTTGCAAGACAAATCTGTTGACAGTTGACATTGATAAGAAAATAAGCACAGTACAAAAGGAGATTAATGACATAGTTGATAATATCATTGGTTCATCTGAACTTATATCAGTTATTAAACATGAAATTGTTGGATTTGAAGAAAAATTGGAGAAGTTAGAGAAAGTGAAGGAAATGATTAAGGGAAAAGTCAGAGAGCTAAAGTGCAAACTCGGTCCTAAGTTAGATACCCTTATCTCTCTAAGGAAAGAAATCTCTGAGGCACTATTCAAGGTCAAAAGACACTGGAAGAACAAATGCATCATCTCACCAGTACAATTCAAAGAACTGGGGCAGCTATGAAGGACAGTAACAAGTTTATTCAGAGCTTGAATTTGGTCTTAGCAAACTTATTTTAGATTGTAACCAATCAATTACAAAGTTCAAGCTGTAAACTGCACTCATTTGACAATTTTGACAACCTTTGTCATTGATGTCAAAGGGGGAGTAGTCGGACAGAGAAAAATGATTATCAGAGGAGATCATCTGCTCAGGGGGAGCACACATTTTTGGTAAAATTTTGGACTTCATTTTTGGGACAAATTTTTTGGATTTTTCTCATGAGTGTTGCCATCAATGCCAAAGGGGGAGATTGTTGGCATTCTACACTCTAGTGAGAAATGATGGTGTTGTCATTGATGGCAACTTACCAGCAACCTTGTGGACACCTTCGAGCACCGACACCGGCAGACACTTCACCGACAGTGGCAACAATGTATACCGGCATCCCAGCCGACAGGAATAAAGTTTTGTATTTAATTGTAAATGTCTTTTGTAAAGCCGACAAGGCATATTGTAATAAGACTCGAATATGTATGAGATCTTGTAAATCATTTGTAATAGTGATGGATGGACATATGATGGTAGAAGTGATAAGCAAATATTAAGGCAGATTTTGTATAAGGATTTATGGTTATTGTATGAGCTTAAACCAGTACTTAACCTGGTATAGCAGATGTTGAATTATAGCAGTACATTATATTGGATTCTCATAATCCAATTTGTAAGTCAATGAGACTTCCCTTTTGTAATTGAGCAGTGAGTTCTAGGCAGTTGGCCTTCCTACATGTGCAGGCCCCTCTTGTAAGTAATATCCATTCATTGGCCAATGAGTGAATATTGTGGGTCACAAATCCCACCGAGGTTTTTCCCACACCGGATTTTCTCGTTAACATCTTGTGTTATGGTGTGCTTTCTATGTTGTCTTTATTGTTCTTATTTACTGCATTAATTTTTGTTTATTGATACATTGTTTTGGAATGCAAAATACTTAATAAGGTTAAAGAATCTATTAACCGGTAAGATACTGATTCACCACCCCACCCCCCCCCCCTCCCCCCCTCAGTATCTTTGGGACTATCATCAATCCTAACATTTGTTATACTTGCATTTATATAGATTCATTCTTTTGAGTTCTATTAATGCTATTTTGCTTCTTGAACATTTTTTACTCCTTTTGAGACTAACTCTATAATATTATTTTGATTTTATGAATCATTTTTATTTATGGTTTTATTGTATTTATTTCCTATACTATTTTTTGGGTTTTCATCTATTCTAACATTTAAGAACACGGTTCATAGTCTATAATTGGGAGGAAGATAAGAAAATGTTATCTAATAAATATTTTTGTATAAATAAGCCTATGAAATACATAAATACCATTCATAAAAACCTATTAATTTTAATCTAATTTAATAAATTAGTTACTAGATGTCAAAATAACTAATAACTATACTAACCATACGGAGAAAAGATTTTTTTTATAGCTAGTTGGTTGTAATTAATCACTCAAATATTTAAATATTATATTTATAAAAATATTTGTCTTCAGAAGTTCTACAACAATATCTTAGCTAAATATAAGTAGTTTTCCTGCTCGAGTTAGACATAGGCCATTGTCCATGTTATTAGGGTGATTTACAATCTCCACTACCTCACTCAATCTTCATTTATAGAAATAATATATGTTCAACTTTGACATCCACCGACTAATAAAAACTCCTACTCAACTCATCATAAATCATGAGACTTGATTTGTTGCAAAATAAATATAGCTCATCTTGAATCTGATATTGTGAGTATAGTTAATGAGGTTGTGAGGGTAGACATCAAGGCTAGTGCAAAAGTATGTATTGGCACCCCTCTAATGAATCTCACATCATTTGTGGCCCTAGTGACCCATGCTTGAACCAAGCTTAGAGGTGGTTCCCCATGAAGATGTTGTTCTCATCAATAGTTTTCCTATTCATGCACATAGGAAGCAACTATTTGAGAAGAATGCAATCCCTAAGTCAATGATAGAAAGTGTAGATTGAAGGAATATTGAAACAAATGTGGTGTACATACTACAAGTTCAAGTAGTTTCCTATTATATAACTAGACAAAGCGATGGTGGAAAAGTTCACAAAGATGGTTAGATTTGTAAGTTTAGCATTCTATGGCTTGAAATGCTCATATGCATGGCTTTTGAATGTGGTCTTCAAATATCATAAGGTCGGATAGAGATGGTGCCCCATGGAGAAAGTGCTTATATGAATACTTATCCTATTCAAGCACAAAGGAAGCAACTATTCAAGAATAATGTGATCCCTAAGTTAGAAAAATACAGTGTAGCTTGAAGGAACATGCAAACAAATGTCATATGCAAACCTTACTTTACAAGTTCAATTACTTACTCTACAACTAGGCAAAGAGATGTTGGAAAAGCTCACAACTTTGATTTGTAAGTTTAGTAATTTGTAGCTTAATATGATGGTGTACATGTATGGGTTTTGAATTTATGGTCTTAAATATCAAAGATCGAATAAAGATTTCCCTTTGTACATTGGGGTTTTTATTTTGTTGTGTTAACCACTTAAAGGATAGATCTTATATTCAAGAGTGGCCTAGATTTTCCCTAGTAAATTAGGGTTTTTAATTTTGTTGTGTTAACCATTTAAAGAGATATTGATATTTTTTAAAAAGGGCCATAGCACTAACAAAAAAAATGTTCTATTGGTTAAACAATGAATCTTTAGTTTTAATCCTATGTCAAGATCATTTTTTGTTCTGTCGAATAAGAAGAGATTGTTGTATCATCCCTAAAATTTTAAGTGGATGTGCACTTTCAAGACTTAGGGGCATATTGGTAAGATTCTTGAAACTTTATCTAAAGAAGGGTTGTTTGATTTACTCTACACCCGCAAAAACTTCGGTGGAACTAGATATTTCTATAGGACAATCAATAGAGATGGCTACAAGTAGAAGATAGGATTTGGAAACAAGTGTTAGATTATGAAAATATTCCTTTTCGTTGCAAATAACACTTTTGAGTGGGACACATTGCTACTATCCACAAAATGACAAGCAACATGGTGAAAAGGAGTTTGTCTTTCCCACCAAGCAATCCAACAAAAGGCTTCCCCCACTTCAAATGATCTAGATTCCTCTACAAAAGGATACAAAGATCATTAACAAGACACAATCCCAAATCTCAAGATGCTTAGGGAGCTAAGGACTTATCAACCTTTATCGTCTAACTACATGGATATGTATGCTCCTCCCCTTCCATGAGGAGATTAAAGAATCAACTTTTATGGGGTAGTCAAGATCAAATATGGTGATTTATATAGTTGTAAATAAAGGCAAGGAAAAATAGTTTTCAAAGATGAAACAAAAGGAAGGTGAAGACCACATATAACATGGCCAACAATTCCCTATAGAGTTGCAAAGAGCAAAAGCAATCTCTAGTGAAAATCCCTACATCACATGAAATAGGAAATAGGAATTAGGGAGGTCCATTCTTGACTCGGTATTAGAGTAGTCAACAAATCCCTTTTCCCATCGCAGATTACATTAGAATGTGACGAAAATAAGGAATCACAGAGATAAAAATATTTTTATATTTTTTTAAATGTAAAAAATCAATTTCATATACATATACTGCTAAAGTCTCGTAGTAAATCAGATCATACATTATTATTTCGTACTCTATACTAAACTATATATAAGCATTGTGAAATTAGAGAGTTCGTTTTCATGTTATTGACTTGATAAGGGCCCATAAAAACCCCTATATTTCATGTAAACAAATTTGTGGCATGCATCAGTTTTCCTTATATATTCATCCAATGTTAGGTACATGCATCTTTTTAACATATACATCCAATGTTTGGTGCATGAGCATTGTGAAATTAGAGAGTTCGTTTTCATGTTATTGACTTGATAAGGGCCCATAAAAACCCCTGTATTTCATGTAAACAAATTTGTGGCATGCATCAGTTTTCCTTATACATTCATCCAATGTTAGGTACATGCATCTTTTTAACATATACATGCAATGTTTGGTGCATGCATCTTTTCGCTTAGGTGGTGAAGAAAAGGAAAGTCATTAGCATAGATCATTGTGGGTCCCTTTTCTCTCAACCTATAAGCTCCATAACCTCAAATTGACTAAAAATTATTCTTTAGGCAAGGCTTTAAAAAAATTGATAGCGTCTTATCAGTGTACCCTGTAACTGAAAACTTCTCAAACTTTACCTTTTGACACTAAATTCTTAATGATAAGAACTTTTGAAGATCTGCCAAACTTGTTATCTACTTTGAAAATAACAGTTTGGTTTTTACACAAACCCAACTTAGAAAAGTGTTATGGCGTCTTTCTCATCAACATCGATGGCGATATCCCTCGTAAAATCTTAAATGAGGATTGTTTTCAATGTATTATTCCAACAAGCTGTGTATCCCCCACATCCCTTCCCTATTTAAACATGCACCTCTTCCATGGAGTACACATGCCTGTACCATTAAGTATACTCATTAAGTGTATACAAGCTATATTTTTAAGTCACTGTCAAATGAGACAGAATTTAGTATATACAAATCCATTGTGGGAAGGGAAAGTTGTTTTTCCATTTGTCTTGCACGCTGATCAACCAAATGCATATAACCTCCTCCATGTATCACGCATGCCTTTAACATCACACTATGCATGCTACATAGAACACAGCTTAATGTCATATTAGATTAGAAATGAATGAATGCATAGGGATTGAATGCAATCACTCTATAGTGATAATAAGTACAGTTTAGATAATAAGTACAGTTTAGATTGAATTGCATTAAGTGGAAAACAAGAATGGTTTACACAATGTTATATAGTAATAATGTACTCTGACAAATGGTTCATAAACAAAGTTGCATGGACACGGATACGGTATTGGATACAGATACGGATACGGCCATTTTTTAAGACCCCCAATATGGATACGACTGGATACGTCATTCATAAAAACACACACATATGTTTAACACAATTTTCTAAGTTATTCAAGGAGATTTTCATTGCTTCAAAAGCAATATAGACACATAATTGCTACATTAATAATGATAAGTTGATTTAACATTTTACAATATGCAAAAATAGTAGAGTTGCATTGGAAGATAACCCAAAAAATGGGTCACTCAAATAGAAAAACATTTCATTTGTCTTTCTCATTGGGTGTAGGTTTTGTTTATACCAACTTTTTTTTTTTAAATGCATGAATGAAGTTTTTTAAAATTAAATTTAGGAAGATTTCCGTCAATTTTTTTAAAAATCAAATCACATAGTATCTAGCATGGTTGGAAATCAAGGTTTTTTGGGCACATGTGGGTACAGTATTCAATGTGTATCCGGGCTGTATTGGATACGTATTTGTTTCAGATACGAGGATACGAGTGCCCAGGGAAGGACAAAGGAGTTTCCAGCTACTCTGTTCATAAACTACTGAATACAATTCTAACACATTGTTATTGTGCTCCAGACAAGCTTGTATAGCAACGGTTTTCAATTACTCGTACTAGACATGTTAGTAAACAGTGGACACGCAGCAATTTTCTTTGGATCTTATTTTAACAAAGATTTAAACAGGTGCAAGTTTCATCAATTATGCAGTTCCAGAATTTCTATGAAAGATTAAATGTAGACTTTAAACAACCATTTTGGCAATACTGGCAACATCAATAAAATCGTGATGGCCTATATTGCAATGTGATTTAATTTCCTACCAGGTTTGAATTAAACTGCCTTTTGGCAAGGAATTATCTTGAGATTGATGTCAAATAATACAAATAACATTTAAAAGTAAAATTTATGCATATGAACCAAGTTTTAAATGCTATTTGCAATAAACATGAACAAAAACATGGATATCAGTTCCACATAGCTAATGAAAAAGCCTTGAGATTGTTGTCAATTGATGTATATGAGCAAAACAAAACCTACCCTATGAGGCAAGCCGTGTTCATCCATATGGTTCCTTAAAAACCATCATAAGAAAAAAAAAAAAGGTCGGTCAGTTCAAGTAACTATCACCCTTCAAAAAACGTTCCAATCACCAACCAAATGTTTTGGCATTAATCATTGCAAACCCACTTGTCTGGCAGAATGAAAAAATAGAAAACTGATTGATTTCTGTCAGATGTGCAATTAACAGGATAACAGAAAAAAAGCTCTC
This sequence comes from Cryptomeria japonica, assembly GCF_030272615.1. Taxonomy (NCBI): domain Eukaryota; kingdom Viridiplantae; phylum Streptophyta; class Pinopsida; order Cupressales; family Cupressaceae; genus Cryptomeria; species Cryptomeria japonica. Next base: position 561,567,996 of record NC_081414.1, on the reverse strand, counting down.
CTATAATTTCTAATAATGGGCATTGATATCTTTGGTTTAAACAAGTATACACCACATATGTAAGGCATTCCAAAAATTGTTCCTTATATTAATCAAAAATCTTGATGATCGCACTTATGGGTAGAACAGATTTTATACCTTTTAAAGATAAATGCCCTTATGTTACTTTCTAGTAGGGAAAATTTTCAATTTTACTGACTGTAAAAAGCCAGAGCTGATTTATAAGGATATCTCTCATCTGTCAGTACGACCCATATGATAATGCCCAATCCTTATACCTTTGTTTTGACATGTTTGCAGTGCTTTTGAATATGGACAGCCACTTAATGAGGTAATTAGAACACCTGAACCTTCTAGAATCATTTAAACATGTTTGAACTGGGCGGACATTTATTGAAATATTAAGTAGACTCCATCTCAGAAAGGGCTTCGTCAAGAACTCTCTGCAACTCTTTGACTCTGTACTTTGTTAGTGCAATGCAATCCTGCCATACGTGAAAAATCTATTAGAGGAAGTCTTAATAATATTGTCATCCAACCATGCATCTCCAAAACACAAGCAAACTATTACTGCATGTATAGAGCAGACTGGAAAGAATTGGTTGAATTCCGAACCTGTACAGTGGAAGTAGATGCAAGAGTAGAACCACCAGGTTTATAAAAGGAGACAAGGCGACCAGAAGAATCAAGAACAACTATAACCATTGTTTGAAGAATAGACTCTTCTTCTGCTGTTGGGTCTGCTATTAAATGTTTCTTATAGAGCATACAAGTCAAAGAAAAGGGAATATTCTGTAGCATCAGCTTCTGCCTTTGCTCTTGAACTTTAGCATGCTTGTTGCTTTCAACTTCTTGAACAGTGCCTCCAGATGCAGGAATCACTTTTCCATCTTCAGTCACAGAAACAGACGGAAGGGACACTGCATTGAAAAAGGAGGATGCATTAGCAAAATTTAGGTAAATAGAGTTGGGATATTAGTCTACAACCCAAATTATTCAATTTTCAAGTTAATAGGTCACAAAAATCTCTACTGCATCTGGCATCAAATAAGCTGCTAATCATGACCCTTTTACCACCCGATGGCATTCCCAAAGAGTATTGAACTTCTTAAATAGCAACATTCCTTCCCCTCTTGACAAAGACTGACTGAATTCTGTTTTAGTGGCAAATTCAATTATAAACTTCAAAATTGCAAACATTTGACCTTGGAAAACAGAAGGCCTTGACACATTTAAATAGACAATTAAGATAAACAACAATTAATAAAGAACAATGACAGCAGCAACACGGAGTAAGGCTGTCCAGTGAATTTGTTAAAATGTTGAAAATTATAGAATATTGAATAAAATGATGAATGGTAATATGACAGGGCTTGTATATAACTTGAGATCTAGCAAAATACTGTTAGAATGTACAATTATTAAAATGAAAAACAGTGTATAGAGAAGAATGTTTTGTATAGGAACCAAAAAATAGCATGGTGACATTTCCCCGGGGTTTTCCTAGGCATCCCCATCCCCCTCCCTCTCTCCCTCTTACAATTTGAGGATGCATGGATGTCTCGGAAACATCCTCAATGCCGTCCTTGTTCCTCACTACAAACCAGAAACATTCCAGAAACATCCCCTTGTCAAGGAGAGATGGAAAGGGGTCCTTGGCCATCCCCAGGGACATCTGTGACTTCCCTTGACTGGCATAGGCATTTTAAACCCAAAAAAATGTTGACTTCAAACCAATTGACTTTGAGGCCTCTTTGTAATGTATATTTCCCTTAGTTACCGGGTTTACCAAGAATGGCTCCTGTACCTGGATTACATGGGTTCAGGTACCTGTCTTGGCTTAGGTCCATACCATGTTCACCCAAGGTATGGGGACGCATCTATTCTGGCTCCAAAACCTTCAATTCGCACAGCGTGTTGTTGACAACTTAAAAAATCGTGGCCTTTCTTTTCAAAATGAACGGTGTATCACAATCAATAACCTGCATGTTATTGACTCCGTACTGCGGTTTTGGAGCCAGAATAGCTGCAGGTAAGGTATGGCCCACCAACAGGTACATTTGAGACATACCCAGGGAATCCAAAGGGACTGATGCATAGCAGCTTCAATAACATATGCAAGAATTCAGAAGGACTGATGCAAAGCAGCCTCAAAAAAATATGCAAATGTAACCCAAAAATGCATTTAAACCTTAAATAGACTAAGTCACTCAAAAGCCCTCATTTGATACACACACTAAACACTCACACACACGAGCGCTCTTACAAAAAAAAAACACACAATGAAGGTCCAAAGGTTTGTTTGGTACCAGCAAAGGAGTTTACATTCCTCCACACACACGCCCGCACAATGAAAGTGCAAAAGCTTGTATGGTACCAGAAAAGGAGTTTGCATTCCTTCAGAGACACAAATAAACACAATAAAAGTCCAAAGGTTTGTTTAGTACCAGCAAAGGAGTTTACATTCTCTCTCTCTCTCTCTCTCTCTCTCTCTCTCTCTCACACACACTCACACACACACACAGCATGTGCACACTCTTGCTAGAATGTAATAATGAAAGCCCAAAGGTTTGTTTGGTACCAGCAAAGGAGTTTGCATTCCTCTTCTCACTCACACACACACTTGCTAGTATGTAATAGTGAAAGTCCAAAGGCTTTGATACCAGCAAAGGAGTTTACCTTCCTTTGCACACAAACACACAACCGTGCTTACTAGTATGTAATAATGAAAGTCCAAAGGCTTATTTGGTACCAACAAAGGAATTTACATTCATTTCTTGCTAATCAGCCTGGCTATGGCATAGGAACTACAAGCTTTGATATATTTCACATCTGTAATAACCCTTTCACTTAACAAAGAAGCATAATGGCCAAAGCCCACTAATCATCCCAAAGACAGATTAAACTATTTCAAGATGAAATTGTGTGTGTGTGTGTGTGTCTAGCTCACAATAAACAATAATGAAATGCAGATCAAGTTAATTAAAATGTGCAGCAACAACGATGATATGTTAAAGAAGAATATTTTAGCAAAGACAACGATTTCATGAGTCATCATGAGTCAGTGTCTTACAATCATTCCATTAAGCAAAAATAAATGATTTTGCAAAAGCAAAGGCAGCGCCCAAACATAGCCGACTTGAAATCAAAGAGGAATAGCAGTGATCATGTTTCTTTCAGCAAAAATTAATGCATACAAGGAAGCGATGAGAGAAAAGAAAAGATAAAGATTGAAAAAGAATCATGTGGTTGATTAGTAAAGTGACTAAAAGTAGTGATAAAGACACTAAAGAAGAAGAAAATATGGCCACGATCAAGAAGAAAAAATGATAAGCCGACTGCAAACAAAGGCAGTAGATTGATGTTAAAGCCAACCACATAATCGTCAAGCTGACTTCATAACATGGCCGACTGGTTTAATAGCGACTGACTTGCTATTGATTTAATATGTAATTAAGAAGCAAACCATTATAATGAAGGTGCGATCATACTAGTAATCTGGCCGAATCAGTCAACGTGTTTATTAATAAACATTTACATGTTATTAAGACATCAGTTTACTTTCTCTCCAAATGTAACGATTGATTAAGGGTCTGTATGTTAAAGAAAGTTTCTCTAAAAGGTGCGATTACTAAGAAGCAAGAGATATGACCTGTATGAAGATTGTGACTGCTTGATGAAAGAAGACATATCTAAAGAGGTGAGAAGACATAAAAGGGAGGTCTATTAGATGAAGAAAGGAATTTGTGAATTGAAATATTTGTCTTATATATTTATTTATACTGGCAGTGCTCAGTCGAGCAGCAGAAGTACACATAACATGACGCATGAGGTATAAAGGAATATAATCAGGGAAGGCTCCACCAACTACCATCGCATGAACACATTGCCAACATTCAAGAATAGCGATCAGATCTATATAAGGATTGGAAATTCCATTCTTTCTTGTTCAGTTCATAAGCCCAGTCCATCATAACATTCATCCTTAAGCAGACAGTAGGAACCCTGCTGGTTCTATTGCAGTTGTGTTTTTGGATTTTCAAGGTTTTGAACAATTTTTAAAACAAAAAATAACACGTACCAGGCAATAATTGCACATAGAACGAAATAGAAATGAAATTCGGAGCAACTGCAACTATATTATGAATAAGATAACTGCTACAATAAATCCTACTGCTAATTGCATACCCGTAGGTCCTTAGCTTATTTTAAATGAAGATATTTGGTGTTTGCCAGCCAAAACTAGGAAACTGACCAAAATGGGCGTACAAGTCCAGAGTGTGATTTCTCTGAGCCAAAAAGTTGATGGAATAGCTTGAATAGACTAGGCGTTGGGAAATGTGCACTCAGAATGCACTTTGGGTAGGCATTTCAGCCTCCCAGGCAAAACGTCCTTTCTCTGGAGCCCACGTGCCAAGGCTGATTGGTACAGCCAGCAAAGAAACTTGTACAGTTGGTTTGAATTGATACAATGCCGCTAATGAGGCATCTAACCTATATTGCCTCCTTATTCAAATTCTGCAAATAACTAACACAAATAACCTCTGATGAAGCACATAAAGACTTATGTATGAAGCCCTCTCAGTTTGCAATAATTCAGCTGATCTTTCACAACCTCAGAATCACAGATCCATGAAGAATGAACGATCTTTAATAGCAAACCCTCTGAAACCCTTGTCTCCTACAATCCACAGAGAAATAATCAAGCAATGTCAAAAAATCAATAATGAGCTTGAATTGCCTTCAAATCCCTTATAACCCCCAATTGGCACGATTTTCAATAAGTACGCCTAATTGCATTTTAAATACATTAAAATGTATTTAACCAACTTGCATAATTCAATAGTCAACTTGGGCGCCATATTTCACTTAAGTGATTTTATTAAAATCACTTTATAATATTAAGTGGTTTTTAAATATAATAAAGTCACTTTATGACTATATAATAACCTTATAAGTTAATTAAATAACTTAACCACTAGAATATTAATATCTCCTTCATTATTTAGTCTTTTGATGTGTCGTCTGAAGCTGGAATCAACATTGAATAACCCCCATGTGTCCAGGTGCCTTGACTAAAACTAGCACAACTGCCAAATTGACTTACTAAAAATAGTAAGCCCCTCAACTAAGCCCAAACACCAACACAAAGGCCCTGGAACTGAACCCAAGACTGAACTGAAGAAGTGGAACTGCCACTGAGACTCTCTATCTAGAATGTTAGCCTACGAAAGTCGAAAATAACAGGCTAACCCATTAGTCATAGAAACTGACTAGAATGGGGACATCACAGTCCGCCCTCCCTGAATTTGCTTGTCCTCAAGCAAACTCAATGCTGGATGTTGTAAAATGCTCTCACTTTCCCAAGTAGCATCCTCTATCGCCAGATCTCTCCACTTAACCAAAATTTCCCTGATGACCCGCCTATGAAGATGACGATCTCTAGTCTCTATGACGGCCTCAAGTACTAAAATCAACTTCCCCTCATCATCCAAGGGTGGTAAGTCTGAAGGAGCTATATGTTGTCCCAATGCCTTCTTGAGGCAAGAAACATGGAACACATTATGAACCTTACTCTCTGCCAGTAAATCTAACTCATAAGCCACCTCGCCTGGTAATCCTGAATGGACCATAATAACGTGGCTTGCGTTTCTCTAAGCCCTTCTTTCTAAGAGAGGATTGTCAATAGGGTTGTAACATCAGATACACCATATCCCCAATCTCAAAAGATCGCTCAACCCTCCTCTGATCAGCATATTGCTTTTACTGATTCTGAGCCTTCTGAATATTCTCACGAAGAGCTCTCATAATATCCTAGTTCTCCTGTAGCAGGTCCCCAGCACTCGGTACTCTGCAATCGCTCAGCAATAAATCCAAAAAACTACGAGCATCATAACCATACAAAGCTTTGAATGGTGTCATCTGAATAGTCATGTGGTGAGTGGAATTGTAACAATACTCACAAAGGTGCAACCACTTCACCCAAGCCTTCTACTGCCCAGATATGTAGTTCCGTAGGTATCCCTCCACCCACTTGTTGACAATCTTTGTCTACCCATCAATCTAGAGGTGGTAGTTGGTACTCGGAGTGAGCTTTGTTCCACATAATCTGAATAACTCCTGCCAAAAGTTACCCATGAACCTACTGTCTCTATCATTGACAATACTCTGAGGTAACCCATGCAAATCTGAATACCTCACGAAAGAAAAGATCTGCCACCTGTGCAGCTGAATAATTAGTCGTGATCGATAAGAAATGTGCATACTAAGTCAACCGATCAACTACCACATAAATGTTTGTTGGCGGCATTATTGTATACGAAAATACAACTAGTTAATTATATGTAATTGTTTTGGTTAGTTGGCAAACGAGGGGTGGTAGTTGCGGTGTGACAGTTGGCGCTCGCACCCCCTCGGTATCCTTATATACTTCGGAATGTAACTTGTAACATACACTGATTATGAATAAAAAAAAAAAATTGATACTTGTCTGATATCTATGGCATTATTCTGCATTACATACTTTATGCTTTAAGTATTCACCCGAGAGGGCAAACATTTGGCGTCGTTGCCTAGACGTTCTCGAGAACGAAAGACGCTGATGGCGTACGGACACGATGGGCCTACCCGTTGGTGAAATAAACCCAGAAGCCAACGACGCGCGAATAGATCTTTACTCAGGAGAAGACACGGCAACGAGAGAATTTTCAATTCTGCTCCAGGTAGCCATCCAAACCTACATCCGACGAGAGGCGGCAAAGGCGGAAATCCCACCAAGTGCAATGTGGACAGCGCTGGAGGTTAGCCCGGCCGTAAACCGGTTGATGAACCACCTCCCCCAGTTGCTTGCACAGGCAACACTGGCACAACAGGCTCACCTGCAGGAGATTGCCCAGGAAGAGCGACGCCAACAAATCCTTCAACACTACGAAGAAAAAAGCCGACGAGAAACAGAATGAGATGGCGCCAGGCCAGGAGGGAATTGAACCTTTAACTTTTTATTTTCAAATAAAAGTGTCATTGACACGAGTTGTATTGGAGGAAATGAATTAATAAAGACGTGTTTTGATTTATGTATTGTGAGTTATGGGAATGCGTGACAATTAATGCCCAACCTATTGAATAAAGATAGAAATAAAAAAGTAGAAACGGACGAGTGGGAGGCCGCGCAGAGGGACGTGATTCTAGAACAGCAAGTAGAAGGTAGACGGAGGCTGAGGCAACTTGCCGAAGGATGGCCCGAGGGGAACCAAGGAGGTGTCACGGAGGGTGCAGAAGCTGACGGAAATTTCTACACGTCACCAGAGCATCGTAGGACACGGAGCCACGAAGAGTTTCTGGAAGAAACAAGGTTACGGCGAAATCTAGTCGAGGAGACTCGGGATCAGTTTAGAAACTTATCCCTCACACCACGGAGTGAAGATCACAAGCAGGAACCAAGAGTGGGCGTGGGTGAGAGCGAAGGGGAGGGCAACTGTACGGGTGTAGGTGCCACACACGACAGGCAAAACACCATACCTCTAGTCACCCACGCAGGACACACCACCGGTGCCACCGGAGGAAGCAACGCAGGGCCACAGGCACAAGCACAGCCACCCCCAGGAAGACGACCCAAGATGGCAAGTAAACAAAAATTGCCAAAGCTCACAGGGGACGGCAAGGAAGACCCCTTACGGCACTGCCGTACATGTGAAACCATTTGGTCCGCCAACGGAGTGACAAACCAGGATGACGAGGTACAGCAGTTCCCAGCCATGTTACGTGGAGTTGCCATAGATTGGTACTACGATGTGGACAAGCAAAAAGTGGCCACATGGGCCAATCTACAGAAGGAATTCACGAAGGAGTTTCGGTTGCTCCGTGATGACAATGAAATTGTAACGGAGATATACAGTACCAAACAAGGTACTAAGGAGATAGTACGGGCATACAACAGGAGGCTGAAGGAATTGCTGGGTAAAATGGAAAGCCAACCAGCAGAGGGATTGAAGAAACGATGGTTCGTTGAAGGATTGAAATCCTCCCTACGAAAAAAGATGAAAATTGTACCCCCGACGTCATATGACGACGCCTATAATAGGGCGATGGACCTAGAGAGCGAATACAAAACATCAAAGAAGAAGAAAAGTAATAAATATTCATCTGATGATGATGAAGACTCTGCTGAGGAAAGCAGCAGCAGTGGCGAATCGAGTAAAAAGGTGCACGCTCTCCAAAAGGACATGGAACGAATGCTGAAAGAATTCAAAGCCATGAAGGGGAGTACAAGTAAGACTGAAGAAAATGACGTGTGGTGTACGGACTGTAGGAGTGACGGACACACCAAGGGGTCTTGCCCCAAGAAGTCTTTCTGCGACATTTGTCAAATTGCTGGACATTTGACAAAGGAATGTCCCTACAATATGAAAACCAGGAGCCAACAAGTTCTCTTCACGCAAGAGCAGCCGACTGTCAGAACTTCACAAATTGCCAACAATAATGCATCATCTGGCGGATACTGAAACAACTGGTGAGGGGGGAAGACCAATAATAACAATAATATTAGGGGCCGGATCCAATATGATGCGAAGGGACGACCAATGATCCAGTGTCGAGCCTGCAATCAATGGGGCCACTTTGCCAAAGAATGCACCTTAGAAGAAACCCCACAAAATCTATGCAAATGGTGTGGGCCTGGAGACCACAATGATGGAACTTGCCCAAAGTCAGGAGTGAACCTACTCAACATTGACAGGACGGAGATACGGGTATTGGCAATCACACGGTCACAGGCAATGAAAGCCACATACCCGGACCCTCGCACAGAGAAGCAGCAGGCGTTGGAGGCCAAGGCTGAAGTGGCGAAGGAAATGTTGGCACAAGGGAGCACCCAAGAAGTGGTAAGTACTTCCTACTCTGAGGCGGAGGAAAATATCCTAAAGCAAATGCTGCAAATTGAAGTACCTGTGAAGATGAAGGACCTCCTGGAAATGATGCCGCAATTATGTACGGCACTCCTACGTACGATGCAAGTAACTCCGCACAGTCAGGCGACCCAGAATACGGATGTTTCCGACAGAACACCTATAGACCCATTGGTCCTGACACTATACAGTGGCCGGCACCCGGCGGTGGTAGAAATGGGAATACTTGGCACCATTTTGATTGACACTATTGTCGACGGCAGGTCGGGAGTGAATGTGCTTCCGGAAGAAACCTGGAAGCAGCTTGGCAAGCTGACACTATGGCCGTCAACCTTCAACTTACTGGGAGCGGATCAACATGGTATCAAACCCCTTGGAACGCTCATGGCGCAACAAGTGACCATCGGGACACAACCATTTGTCCCCGACTTCGTGGTGATTCCGCTCGCCAAGAAAGGATACGATGCCATTCTGGGCAAAGGGTGGTTGGTGGCAGCCAGAGTGAATCACAACTGGAAGCGTAACACGTCGTCAATGGAGAAAGCCGGGAGAAAATTTATTATCGACCTGAAAACACAACTTGTGAGTGAAGAACTCGCGTCAGAGTCGGAATCAGACGGCGAGGGTGGAGTTGACAGAGGAAAGTACGGAAGGGAACCGAACAAGGAAGGTGTCCTGGGAATCCAAGGATGTTCCGAGGACAAGACCGATTCCCTTAATGGGCTCTTCCACTAGCAAATGGAGGACTATGAGCTGCTGTATGGGTGCAACATGTTGCAGGTTGACGAGGAACCGGATGCGAACGAATTTCCGCTAGCGTACGGGGAATACACCGAAGGGGATGCCCCGGTCAACGAAGTACCAGCGCACAGGTTTGACATGATGAAACCAATCCGGTACGAAGAGTCCCTAAAACCTACAAACCTCGGCACGGAAGCAGAGCCAAGGAACATCCTGGTTGGCAACGACTGGAATCCACTCTTGAAAGCCGCCACGTTTAAAATATTCATGGAATACAAGGATGTATTCGCTTGGACGTATAAGGACCTCAAAGGGGTGCCGCCAGAACTGTGTGTACACCAAATTTCACTCGTGCCTGGGGCCGTACCTGTACGAAAGAGGCCGTACAGAATGAATAAAAACTATGCGGCGAGAGTAAATGATGAAATTGAACGTATGCTCGAAGCCGAGATTATTTTTAAAGTGCAGACCAGCGAGTGGGTGTCGCCCATAGTGATATCCCTTAAAAAGGAGGCAAACCAGATCCGAATCTGCGTGGATTTCAGATGCCTTGACGCGGTCACCATAAAAGACCCGTTTCCAATAGCATTTACGGATAGCATCTTGGAAGAAGTGGCCGGTCATGAAATTTATTCATTTATGGATGGATTTTCTGGGTATAACCAGATATCCATCGCAGAAGAGGACAAATTAAAAACCACCTTCATAGTGGAGGATGGCGTGTACGCATATAATCGAATGCCGTTCGGACTATGCAACGCGCCAGCGACATTTCAACGGATAATCCTTCACATATTTGAAAAGATGTCAGTAGGGAACTTCAGGGCGTTCCTTGACGACTGGTCCATCTACTGTAACCAAGATACACATCTGGCCGCACTTGGAGAATGCATGGAGAGATGCAGGCGAGCCCGCCTAGCACTCAATCCCAAAAAATGCAGATTCATGGTGCCTCAAGGGAAGTTGTTAGGACACATAGTGTGTAAGGCTGGACTCAAGACTGACCTAGACAAGATTCGGGTGATAGTGGAAATGGAGGCACCGACAGATGTCACGGGAGTCAAATCCTTCCTAGGACACATAGGGTATTACAAGCAATTTATCAAAAATTTTGCTCGAGTATCCTGCCCTTTGGACAAGCTGACAAGGAAAGGTGAACGGTACACATGGGGGGCGGCTCAGGAGGAGGCCTTCCAAGAACTGAAGTCACGATTGGTGGGTGAGCCAATCCTAACATATCCTGACTGGGACAAAGAGTTCCACGTACACGTTGACGCATCCAATTTTGCCATAGGGGCCACACTGGCGTAGGTTGGCGATCACGGGCTAGATCACCCAATCTACTTTGCAAGCAGACTCCTGTCGAAGGCAGAGAAAAATTATAGCACCACAGAAAGGGAAGCCCTCAGGATGGTGTACTTCGTCCAGAAATTTCGACATTACTTGTTGGCCACCCTGTTCACATTTTATGTGGACCACCACGCGTTAATGTACCTGGTAAACAAGCCAATTATCCAAGGATGAATCAGTCGATGGCTACTATTGCTGCAGGAATTTACATTCAACATTATCGTAAGACCCGGGAAGAGCCATGTGATAGCTGACCAACTGTCGAGAATCCAGTCAGGAGAACCAACCGAAGGAGTGAATGAAGATTTTCCAGACGCTCACTTATTTCGCATCGCGGTCCTCCCCGCCTAGTACACAAGCGTGGGGGAATATTTGTCGACATCATGGTTTCAAAGGAAGATGCCACCAGGAGAAAGAAGGAAACTGGTAATGAGGAGCAGGACATTCCAACTCATTAATGGCCTCTTGTATAAAATGGGACCCAACCAGATCCTATGGCGATGCGTCCTAGAAGAGGAAATTCAGGGCGTCCTAAGGGAAGCACATGAAGGGCCCGCAGGTGGACACATGGGGCCCAACACCACGGCCAGGAAAGTTCTGTTGGCAGGACTGTGGTGGCCGACACTACACAATGACGCTAGAGAGTGGGTGACGAGCTGTGACACATGCCAACGGGTCAGACGGCCATTAAAGGGGGATTTTATGCCCCTCAACCCATCGAATGCCCAGGAACTGTTTGAGAGATGGGGATTGGATTTTATCGGACCATTAAAACCAAGTAGAGCCCGACGGTGCAGATACATTGTAGTGGCAACAAAATACTTGACCAAGTGGGTTGAGGCACGGGCCTTGCCGGACAACTCGGCGGTCAATACAGCAAAATTCATCTATGAACACATCATTATGCAGTATGGGATTCCAATCCAACTGACGAGTGACAGAGGACATTTTGTAAATCATATAATCCGATTGCTAACAACGGAGTTCAAAATCTTCCACTCCTTATCAAGCCCCTACTATCCGCAAGCGAACGAGCAGGCAGAGGCGACCAATAAAATAATCGTGTCGATGATTTGTAAGTCTTGCGGAGTGGAGAAGGATGACTGGGAGGAGCGCCTACCGTCAGTACTTTGGGCATACCGAACAACTTACAAGGTAACTACTGGACAGACTCCCTTCCACCTAATGTATGGACAAGAAGCCGTGGTGCCAGTTGAATTCATGGTGCCGAGTCTCCGAATCGCCATTGATAATCGACTTGGCGACATGGAAAGCCTAAGAGAGAGACTATACACTTTGAACAAATTGGATGAAGGAAGGATGATGGCTCAGTGGGCGACGGAGACAGCCCAGCAAAGACGGAAGGTCTAGCACGACAAGCATCTTCGGCGAATGAAGTTCACTCCTGGCCAGTTGGTGTTGAAATTCAATGGAAGAAACGAAATCAAACCTGGGAAATTCAAAATGCGATGGCTAGGGCCCTTCAAGGTACGCGTGGTCAATACCAACGGGGCGATTAAGTTGTGGACGCTGGACGGGAAGGAGGTGCCAGACGCCGTCAACGGGTCAAAATTAAAGGTCTATCACGAATGGAGGGAACCTGGACCCTCCAATCAGGATGTTTGACAGTCTGTCTGGGAATATAAGAGATAAATTATAAAAAATAAAAAAAAAGGGGGGGTCCACCGTAGAGTGACCACACCGAAGGTGGAACCATCGTGCGCTGGTCACACCGACGATGGAACCACCGTGCGGTGGTCACACCGACGGTGGGGCCACTGGCGGTGGATGCCACCGTGCGGTGGACACCCGCTAATATAAACCCCCACACAAACAAAAAAAACGCAACAAGCAAATAGCTAAAAAGGAAGCCGCGCAGTCCCGCACAGCCATACAAAGAAAAAAAAAAGATCGCCACGCAGGGGAAAAAGAAGGCGAAGGAAACCATAGTCGTCACGCACGAAGGCAGCCCAGCCACACAGCAATAGCCAACAGAAGAAGGTCGTTACAAAGGTATACCAGTACGATTTTTAAGGAGAAATCAGTTATACCAGAGATTAATGGATTCAGCAGGGAAACGAAGTTGGAAAAAACAGCTGCATGCTTCCTCCAGCCAAAGGGATAGCAATATCAGGGTTTTAGCGTCAGGCGTACATGTTGCAGGCAATACCATGGATGCCAGCGCCCGACAGAAGCAAAAGCAGAAAGCACAACAGGCTACCATAAGTGCGAAAAACACATTGACGCCCCAGAACATCACCTTTGAAGGCTTGAATGGGTCGAAATGCCGGAAATGATGGCAGGACACTCTCGACGATAATCTGGTGAAGCAAAACCTCCGTAAGGCGGAAGTGGAGTGGGCTATTCAGATGCCCGTGTTTCCTATCCGCGAGTATGAGGGTGCCCTACGATTCATGGTAGACACCTTCGACAGGCACACATGCACTAGCACTTTCGAATACCTCGGGAGGGATGTTACCATATCTTTCAAGGCAGGGGACTTCACGAGGGTATTCGGCATTCCAGGCAGACAAGGCAAGGAAATAGATTGAAGGCTAAAAAGATGAAGCAGGAAGAGAAGGAACGGTGAATTAAATTAATCTCGAGGAACTTGACGACAGCAGAGTTGGACAGCGTGGCTAATGCCACGAAGGGTCGAGGGATCCGTAAGACTTTTGTTGCAGAGGGCCACTGGCGATGCATTATGGATGTCATCAAGAGCAGGTTAACAGGGTCGGGTAGGGCGTCGGACATCGCCCTCCCTCAGATTATGCTTATGAACAGGTTGATGAATGGCATCGTGTACGATTGGGCCGCGTTGCTCACTGAGCGCATGTATGAGTTTTTGACGTTGCAGCATCGCACATTTTATATGCCACACTACGCTATAGGGTTGTTCCTGGAGGCCACGCGGGAAGCAGTGCCCGAGGAGTTAGAGGTACGGCCACAGGGACCGTTGGCAGCAGGTGAGCCTCCAATAATATATTGGAGGCACTTGGACATTGGGCACTCTTCCGCGAAGCGGAAAAGGGCGGTAGATACGGCCTCGGCTTCAAGGGAGCCTAACAGCGGGAGGGATTCCAGTAGCACAGAGAAATCAGAAGCGGAAGAGGAGGATGATAGCAGCAGGGCAACAAAGGAGAGGGTCCTGTTTGCCCCACCCTTGCTACCGATGGGCACGTCGTTGCCATCATCTGGAGTATGTGGCACCTTTATTCCGGCCTTCGGACAGAGCCGCACGCCAGTTACACTTGGCCCCCTTCAGCAACGAGTAGCACCACCGAGCCCAACCACGGCGGCACTTACGGAGGCCATGGCAGAGTCAGGGACAGAGGAGTCACTGCATCGGATAGTAGTCGCCGAGCAGGGGCTAAGGGAGGTAGTGGATATAGAGCCTCAGGTGCGGTTGGATGTTGTGGGGAGTGACGCTGTGGTGACTGTGTCTGCGTCTTTGTTGGAGGAGCCGACTACAACGAACCATCCCCCAGTCGTAGAGATGTGTGCCGACCCGTCGGTCGTGGCTATGCAGAGCTGGCTCACACAGCGGTTTCAAATGAAATTGGCACAACCAGAGGGAGCTGTTGTATTCTCCCCGTGTCGAGAGACTAGAACGGAGGTAGTCGACTTGGACGACTCATTGGGCGAGGCACATGGACTTGTAGTTGGGGACGAGGCAGGGGAGGTCGCCTCTACTGGGCAGGCGCCAGGGGATGGTACACCTTCGGTGGCGGCGGAGGTACCTTCACAGCAGGATGCGGTTGTGTCCGTTCCACCAGAGACTTCACAGCCTTCGGCGCAGACGAGGGAAGATATTAAGACCTATCTAGCTGACATGGCTGCCATGGTGATGAGAGGTAGGCGGGTGGTGGCCGCTGCCCAAACGCAAGCATTGCAGCAGGTGGTGGTGGAGCTAGAGCAGGTCTTACAGTTTATGCGGGTGGGCTGCCCGGCAGCCTTTGCTACCTGCTTTGAGTCTCAGGGTTGGCCAACTACTGAGACAGAGGAGATGCTCCAGCCTTGGAGGTTGTGTCAGCCCGTTGTGGAGAGACAGGTGACCGCAGTTGTCTACGAGATCGAGCAGGTCTACCGGGATGCCTATTATACATTGAGGCGTACGCAACAGGAGTCTGCGGTCCACGAGGCTACACGAGTAGCGTTGGAGAAGGAGGTGGCCAGTCAGCAGTCCTCCTGGGCAGCCGAGAGGGCGCAGTTGTTGGCACAGCTTGAGGTGGCCCGCGTAGAGACGGCTAAGACTCAGGCAAAGAAGGCCGAGGTAGAGATTCATCTGGCGGCTAAGCAGAGTGTGAGGAGCCACATGCAACAGGAGTTGGATGCCGTCAGTACCGAGAGGAGTCTGTTGCAGACTCGATTGGTCTGCGCGACGGAGGCAGCGAATACAAAAGAGGAGTTGCGGGAAGCCGCACACATGGTGAAGACAGCTTTGGAGAAAGTATTGGTGGCAGAGCGAGATGTGACTGTACGCACTCAGCAGGTGTATGAGCTCCGCGCCCACTTGGCGGCCCAGACACCGGCATCTCAGCCTTCTGCTTCAGGGACGCTTCCTCAGCCCCCTCCCTAGTTTTTCTGATCTGTATATAGTATAGGTTGCATGATCTCCATTTTTGTTGTAAGTCGCCTGGAGACGACTTTTCTTTGGGTGGGGGTTATGTTGGCGGCATTATTGTATACGAAAATACGACTAGTTAATTATATGTAATTGTTTTGGTTAGTTGGCAACCGAGGGGTGGTAGTTGCGGTGCAACGGTTGGCGCTCGCACCCCCTCGATATCCTTATATACTTCAGAATGTAACTTGTAACATACACTGATTATGAATGGAATAACATATATGATACTTGTCTGATATCTATGGCATTATTATGCATTACATACTTTATGATTTAAGTATTGACCCGAGAGGGTAAACAATGTTGTCTCTCCCTTGAGCTTTCGGCAAGCCTGTAATAAAGTCCATAGACACACAATCCCACTTCCTCTCGGGAATAGGAAGTGGCTGAAGTAACCCAGCAGGAAAAGTATGCTCCTGCTTGTTCTGCTGACAAACAGAACACTCCATGACATACTGAAGAACATCAGATTTGAGACCCTTCCAAGTAAATCTCTCCTGTACCTGCCTCTAGGTCTTAAAGTAACCAGGATGACTAGCCATGGGTGAATCATGTAGCGATCTCAATACCTTGTTCCTCATATCTGAATTTGGGACTAGAAATATTCTCTTTGTAAATGATAAGATCATTCACAAGAGAGTACCTGATATCTTGTACTGTCCCATCAATAATGCTAGAAGCCCACGGATTCTTGGCATACTCTGCTATAATCAAGTGTTTCCATTCTTCGAAAATCGTTGCCATGGAGCTCAAATGGGGATGACGAGATAAGGCATCAGCAACAACGTTCTGAGTCCCTTTGACATAGGAGATGTCAAAATCATAAGACTGTAGCTTGTTAACCCACTTCTGTTTACGCTCATTTAGATCCCGTTGTCCAAGGAAATGCTTCAAGCTATTATGATCAATTTTGACACAAAACTTGATGCCAACTAAGTACTACCTGAACTTAGCCATTGCATGCATGATGGCCAACATTTCCTTATCATAAATACTACAGGTCCTCTCGGGACCCCTAAGCTTCTTGCTCTCGAAAGCTATAGGATGATGATCCTGCATAATCACTGCACCAATACCCTCTCCACATGCATCACAATGAAGCTCAAAAGGTTTGGTGAAATCTGGTAAAGCTAGAACTGGACATGTAGTCATCAATTGCTTGAACTTCTCAAAACACTCATGTGCTAGAGGTGTCCAAACAAATGCACCCTTCTTTGTCAAATCAGTAAGTGGTGCGGCATGCCATGAAAATCCACTAACCAACTGACTATAGAAGGCACATAAACCAACAAATCCCCTGAGCTGAGTCAAGGTCTCATGCGTAGGCCAATCAATAATGGCACGAACCTTATCAGGATCCATGTGAACTCCCTCTCTGTTGATTATGTGACCTAAATACAAAAGTTCTGCCATAACCAATGCACATTTGGACTCCTTGGCGTAAAAAGACTCCCTGTCAAGTATGCCTAAAACAATATCCAAGTGAACCAGGTGCTCCTCCCAAGTTCTACAGTAAACCAAAATGTCATCAAAGAAAACCAGAACAAATCTCAACTGAGACTGGAAGACCCTGTTCATAGTGGACTGAAAGGTGGTTGGTGCGTTGATTAAACCAAAAGGCATAACCAAAAACTCATAGTGTCCACAATGACATCTGAATGTAGTCTTCTCAATATCCTGCTCTTTGACACTGATCTGATGATAACCTGTCCTCAAGTCAATCTTAGAGAAATAACAAGCTCCGTGAAGCTCATCTATCAACTCATTGATGCGAGGAATGGGATACCTGTTATTTATCGTCCTTATATTCAGCATTTGATAATCAATGCACATTCTAAGTGTACCATCTTTCTTCTTCACCAAAACTAGTGACGAAGCGAAAGGAGACTTACTCGGCCTTATGTGTCCCAAAGCTAAAAGTTCTTTGATGGTTTTCTCAATTTGATCTTTCAACCGCTTGGGGTACTGGTAAGGTGTAACCATGATAGGCTTGTTGCCCTCTTCAAGCTCAATGATGTGCTCTACGCCTCTATCAAGAGGTCTACCATGTGGTATGTCACTGAACACCTTAGCATGCTTAACTCTTAGCTCCTGAACATCTGAATGATAAAGTGTTTTATGTTGCTCCTCATAAGTAGGCATTAATTTACACTCTGCTGCCCACTCCACCATATCATGCCTAATAAGTCTCTCCGTACTTTTGAGAGTGATTAATTTCAAGTTGCTGGCCTTGATAGCTTTAAGAACATGATTAGTCCCTTCAACCTTGAATTTCATCTCCATATCTCTAAGGTTGAGTGTAAATTCACCTATTGCATGAAGCCATGTCATGCCAAGGACCACATCCATGTTTCCCATGTTAACCACATAAAAAATCATCTTTGAATTCATAGTTATTGAGTTTCATAGGTAAATCTGAAATCATTCTATCACAAGTAAGAATGTTACCATCAACAACTTTCACCCTTATACCTTCAAACTCTTGAGTTTGACTTCCACGCTTCTCCACCAACCGTGCATCTATAAAATTATGAGTTGCACCTGTATCAAATAAAGAAATGTCTTTGACCAGCCAAGAGTCCACGCAGCCTAAAAGAGCCTTCTCCCTGCATGCTAGACATATGAGCTTCCTATAGATCAAATTCCCCTTCATTTTCAACTCCTTTCTCTGAATTTTCAGTCTCTGAATCATCTTGATCAGCTTGCTGGTCTGTGTTATCAGTCATGTTTTCTCCCTCATAAAACCACTCCATATGCCTATTTTGACCCTTAGGCTTGAGGGGACAATCGTGGTTTTGATCATAAGGGCCCTTGCAATAAAAACACAGTTTCCTTCTACGCAAGTCATTAAGTGTTTCCCTATCCAAAGGTGCTGCAAACTTCTTCTTTTGGTCCACATTTTCTGATTTCTTTGGATTAGATTTGCTGTCATTAAATGATGAGGACGGTTTTAAATAGTTTGTGTTGAACTTACCACGAGGAGCTGTAAGTTCCATGCTACGAGCTTTCCTCATAGCCTCTTGCAAGTTGGGGGGATCAAAAGCCTTAATCCATCCCTTTATAGGCTCATAAAGACCTTCAACAAAAAGAATGACCAGCCTTCTCTCTGAGATATTAGTTACCATGACCGAGAGCTTCTGAAATTCACTAATGTAAGATTCCAAGCTGCCCAATTGTTTCAGCTGAGCTAAATCTCTGAAATACAACTCTGGATCTCTTTTATCAAAACGCTCAACCAATCTATCAGTGAATTCTTGGTATGTAGTAATAAGGTCATGATGCAAGGTAACCATCCCATGTTGCCACCAGTCATGGGCTACCCCATCCAAATGCAATGTTGCAAACTTAAATAGCATCTTCTTCTAACATAGGACGTAAGATCAAGAAGGTATCCAACTTGCTAATCCAAGCTTTGGCTATGACTCTACCGCTGCCATCAAAAGTAGAAAGTGTGAGCTTGTTGATTGCATATTTGAGATCATTAGTTTTAGTCCAAGGTTTTCTGTCATTCCAATTCCACTTCTTGCTATGTTCCTATTATCACAAAAGCTTGCACCCTTGCTGAGCTATCAACTCAGCAACCTTGTAAAACATGGAAACAACCCCGAAGTGTGGGACCTTGCGCAAGGGGGTTGAATCTCCGTAAAAGGCCAGCTTCCTTCTCAATCCAGGTGCAGGTGTTGAACCAACTCAATACTTCAAAACTTACTCCTAAGCCTATCCTAACAACTTGCAGAGGAAAAAGGAAGAGAGAAATGCTTAAAATAAAAGGAGGTGATGCACCAAGAAGAGATTGTTTCTCTCCCTACCCGGAATGACACAAAGGATCAACTGAAATACCCAGGAGATGCACAAACTTCAGTTGTATGAGTGACCCCAATGCATGTATAGAGGTTAGAATTCGCTAAGTGTCAAGAGGGGAGAAGGTTTCCCACAAGTCACACTCAGAAATAAATTAACACAGCATATTTGAGAAAAGAGCCACAAAACATACACCTATGATGAAGGTAAGGAAACATACACAGCATACATAAGTTGAAGGAAGGCAAGAATGGTGATTTCAATTCATTATAAGGCCAACCGCCAAACTTACAGTTACATAAATGCAAGATAAATACAAGAGAAGTGAAAGAGCATGGAATAGCTCAAGCCAGCAGGGAGAGCACCCTTTATGATGAGGCTTAACAGCCTTTATATAAAAAATTGGTTACAAGAGTGATCATGACCCCTCTGTGTGCAGGGAAATGTTAGTTTGGGAGTGCGGGGAAGTGCATGCACTTGACTTCTATACATGCAAGCTACCTAGCCATACCCTAAAAATGCAACCCTGAGAAGGGTGGATTGACTGACCTTCCAAAGTCAGAGAATGCAGACATGACATAAGTTACCACAACAATCATGGCCATGTACCTCTCTTGATCGAAATCCTACCAAAAACATTAAATGCACCCCTATGGCTCCACAAAAGAAGGTGCACAAGTCACAAAAGTCGTCGAAGCATTTAAAGCTTTGACTGTTGATCACGCCATCTAAAAGTGTTGCAAGTCGGAAGGAAGTCCGAGGACTCCGGAAACTCAAGTTCCCAAAGTGGGGAAGACAAGGAAGGAACTTTGGAACCTCAGGGTTCCAGAGTTTCGAGGAAGGGGAAGGAGAACTTCGGAACCTCGGGGTTCCGGAGTTCCAGGAAAAGAAAAGGGCAAGGGAAGGAACTTAAGAACCTTAGGGCTCCGGAGTTCCAGAAAATGAAAAGGGCAAGGGAAGGAACTTCGGAACCTTGGGGTTCCGAAGTTCCAAAGAAGGCAAGGAAAGGGAAATTCGAAACCTCAAGGTTCCGGAGTTTTGAAGAACTGAAGAGGAGGGGGAAGGAAAGGGAGGAACTTCGGAACCTCAGGATTCCGGAGTTCCGGGGAAGGGAAGTAGAACAAGAGGGAACTTCGGAACCCTGGGGTTCTGGAGTCCCAAGGAACAGAGAATGTCATAACCCCTCTTTGGACATTGGATTAAATAAATACGATAATTAAAACATTTATTAATTAACATTTAATGATATTGGAAAATCGTCTCATTTATGAGACTTCACGATTTTCCTCTAATATATGATTATTAATGTTTATTATTTGTTATGATTATTATTTATTATTATTGTTTTATTTTAATGTAACGTTCATATCTCAATTATTAATATTATATTAACTATTAAAGAAGTTTTACCATAAAATACTATTAAAACATAAAATAGATATATTGAATATATTACACTTAGCATATAACGTGTTATTTAATAAATATAAAATATAAACATGAATTGTCAAAATACATTATAAGTATTATTTGGAATAATATCGTATTAATACAATGCCATTAATAGAACCGATATACAATATAAATTATTTATGCTCTCCTTAAACCACACTTAAGAAGAGCGAATATAAAACCTGAATTAAATAATTATTATTAATTTAATATTTATTAATGAAAGATTAATTGAAATTATTAAATGGTTGTTTTATTAGATATCATTATTTAATTAGTATTCATAAATAATAATATTCTGAAAATATTCAAATAGAGCAAAACAATATTATCATTATAAGCATTACATATTAATAAAAATATTATTATTAAAACAATGTTATAATATTATATTATTAATAATATTATTGTTTACATTTCATAATTCTACTATTGTTCTTAAAATACTCCTGGCATGGTAATTAGTAATAGGCAGCGAACCAATTATATGAGGAGACGATTAAGAAATGAGATTTTATAACCATACGATAATATAAAAATGGACCCCATATTAATATGCAAAATATTTATAATGATCAATACCCAATTAAGTGAGCGCTAAACCTTAAAATTATCGAGGGTATTGCACCCAGCAATCACATTATGTGTGATGCGGTGCGTCTAGCTTAAAGGCGCCGAAAGGAGTTTCGGGTGGGCCAGGGAGCGGTGACTCCAACAGTCACCCCGCTCACTCCTCCCTCAGCAGTCACGACCCCTGGCTGGGTCCGCCTCAACCCCCCCACTGGTATTAAAAGCATAACTCGTGGGCAAGAGGTGGGGGAGAGGGGCACGCAGAAGATAAGATAGGGGAAGGAGAACGTCAAGGAGAATAGACGGGGAATATGCAGTGATCTTTACGAGGAAGAAGACACCATACATAATAATCAATATACTTGGCGATAAGGAATTAGAAGCTCCCCTCAATACAAATCCTCACCCCAATAATCAAAGGAACCGCAGAATGTAACCCATGATTGGTAAGGTGATAGAGAGTAGCAACTTCTTTGGTTGGAGATTTTCTTAATGGGCAGCCAACTTCATTAAGAAGTTATCGGACTTTTCAATGATACGAATTACCGAATAAGCATGCATAGTCATGACATTGAAGAGTAGTGCACTTATCATTATCAATGGCAGAGATGTATAAATCAAAGTGGCGGGATAATATACTCAGCAATCCATATGAAAGTAGCGACCTAACTGTATCAGATTTGCTAAGATATCTACAGCGACTATAGTAGAGTATTAACACCATTTGCTGGCAGTTTATTATCTGCATAAAACAGCAATTATAATGAGTAATCAAATAACACAAACATTAAAATGGTGCGATGTTTGGTTAAGGATGATAACCACCAATGGAAGGGCTCGATCCATAACCAGGAATTAATAAGTAAAAATGTTTTGTCTATGTGATACATTGTCCAAAGAAAGGGTACGATCAGATGGAGAGTTACGTGCATTTATCAAAAGAGATGTCCCTAAGAGAATCAACCCTTGTGGGAAGTATAAAATGGAGAAGGGGAAAGGGGGGAGGAATGGAATATATATTGATGATATTCCCACTATGGAGTACTCAAGGAGCAGCAAGGAGTTATTCTTAGAAGCATAAGGGAAGTTGATACCATATCAGATATGGCTTCTTAAAAATAGCATGCATATATTTAATTATATCGCAGGATTTTAGAAGCATTAATCAGGAGCAACATTTTCAGATCTGCAGACATCATGGATCCTATCAGTCTTAGCATTTCTCCCATTGTCAAAATAGAGAATCTTATCAAAGATAAGTTCTCCCCTCCAAACTATTCTTAAAATTTTAAGCTAAATATCATAATTAAATGTCATCAGTTTAGATAAATTTATATTACAATTCTCATATTAAGTTGGAATTTTTGTCTCAGGACTAAATTACGGCAAATCCTAAAAGGGGACATTATAGAGAAAGAAAAGGGAAGCAAAGGGAAGGGACTTCCTCCAAACAAGACAACACTTCTCACCTCATAATTCTTCTGCTTTTCTCCTTGATCAACTGGGGCAGCGCTGGTCCATGGATCGTATCTCTGATCGGTTCTTACTGATGGACCAAGGGTGTCATAAAATGACAACAGTTTCCTCTTCTAACTCACGAACCTGTCAAAGTTAAGATGTTCCTTAACTCTTGGTGGTAATGCATCCCATTCATCATGAAGTGTCGTCACATTAACTATAAAGCCCACCTCATCTTCCTCCTCATCCACGTCATCTTCTTCAGGTTCATTTCTTACAAAGGTTGGGCGTGTAGGCCTATCATAGGTGCGTGTGGGTGTCACTCTTGCCCTTGGGTGACCAGCAACACTTCCATTTTCTTCCCGGTTCTGGTTATGTCCCCTTGGCATAGTGATTTGTTGTATGGTTGTAGTCAACTAATGCAACACATTTGCCGCTTGTCGCTGCCCTATTACTAGACCCCTCATAATAATTTTGGCCTCTTGGTCCTCATTGTTAACAGTCTCTCTATGTGGCTCACCATCGTTCCTGTCCCCCATAATTTCCAATGGTATCTCTTCAATTTGATCCAGATCCCCCTCCAAACCAGGTCTCCTGCGTGTATAATACCTGTGAGGCCCAAACTGTTATTGATGCATAAGAACTCCTAACCCTCCAGGAAGGTAAGATCAGAGCTCTGATACCACTGTAGGAACCCTACTGGTTCTAACTCTCCCAAAATACTATTGCTGTTGTGCTTTTGGATTTTCAAGGTTTTAAACAATTTTTAAAGCAAAAAATAACACGTGCCAGGCAAGAATTGCACATAGAACCAAATAGAAATTAAATTGAGAGTAACTGCAACTATATTATGAATAAGATAACTGCTACAATAAATCCTACTGCTAATTGCATACCCGTAGGTCCTTAGCTTATTTTAAATGAAGAAATTTGGTATTTGTTAGCCAAAACTGGGAAACTGACCAAAATGGGCGTACAAGTCCAGAATGTGATTTCTCTGAGCCAGAAAGTTGATGGAATAGCTTGAATAGACTAGGCGTTGGGAAATGTGCACTCAGAATGCACTTGGGGTAGGCGTTTCAGCCTCCCAGGCAAAACACCCCCTCTCTGGAGCCCACGTGCCAAGGCTGATTGGTACAGCCAGCAAGGAAACTTGTAGGGCTGGTTATTGAATTGATACAATGCTGCTAATGAGGTGTCTAACCTGTATTGATTCCTTCCTTATTCAAATTCTACAAATAACTAACACAAATAAACTCTGATGAAGCACATAAAGACTTTTGTATGAAGCCCTCTCAGTTTGCAATCAAACCCTCTTAAACCCTTGTCTCAGACAATCCACAAAGAAATAATCAAGCAATGTCAAATAATCAATAATGAGTTTGAATTGCCTTCAAATCCCTTATAACCCCCAATTGGCACGATTTTCAATAAGTACACCAAATTGCATTTTAAATACATTAAAATGTATTTAATCAACTTGCATAACTCAATAGTCAACTTGGGTGCCATATTTCACTTAAATGATTTTAATAAAATCACTTTAAAATATTAAGTGGTTTTTAAATATAATAGAGTCACTTTGTGACTTTATAATAACATTATAAGTTAATTAAATAACTTAACCACTAGAATATTAATATCTCCTTCATTATTCAGTCTTTTGGCATGTCGTTTGAAGCTGGAGTCAACACTGAATAACCCCCATGTGTCCAGGTGGCCTGACTAAAAATAGCACAACTGCCAGATAGACTTACTAAAAATAGTAACTCCCTCAACTAAGCCCAAACACCAACATTAAGGCCCTGGAACTGAACCCAAGACAAAACTGAAGAAGTGGAACTGCCACTGAGACTCTCTATCCAGAATGTTAGGCTACGAAAGTCCAAAATAATAGGCTAACCCATCAGTCAGAGAAACTGACTAGAGTGGGGACATCACATAGACCTCGTCTATCTGTGAGTCCCATCCAACCCTCCACTTTGTTGAGACATGGACCAGCTAGGACTCAAACCTAGGACCTTCCATATGCTGCTGGAGTGCTCTACCACTGAGCTACTGGCCCCTCTTAGACCAGTCCATCGTCGGTCCGGGTGTGGCTTATTTCCAACACCATCACCCACCCTTAAGCCACACCTCTCGTGTGCTTGGAGCTCCTAGCTTGGACCTGGCTCTGATACCACATTGAGACATTGACCAGCTAGGACTCGAACCTAGAACCTTCCATATGCTGCTGGAGTACTCTACCACTGAGCTACTGGCCCCTCTTGGACCTGTCCATCGTCGGTCCGGGTGTGGCTTATTTCCAATACCAACACACTTGACTAGCAATTAGACTCTATATCAGAGATCAGATCAGTCCTCTCTTGGACAGAATATTAGAATTTATATCAGACTTTATTACATAAGGATAGTTTATTAATGTTTACTGGTTGATGATGCACTTCATGTTCGTCTAACATTCACTACATAAGCACTGTGATAATTTAATCAAAGTTATTCTTGAAGCATCCAAGCATTGTAGAAGTCTTATATATCAACACCTCAACCATACAATTCCAAGCAAGTCCTTGAAAACAATAATCATAATTGGCTCAATAATTGGCAAAATTCTAATAGATCCACGAGGGACATTACAACATATCAACTCTGATGCGGTCAAAAGAAATATTTCTTCAAAACCACAAATCTTTTCAACACCAAAATGACATGACCTTGCAGAAGTGAGCCTCCCATATCAACTTTAACACTCTGCCCCGTGCAATACACACAAGTATCCAAATGATACAGGAGTTTATCCTGCAAGTAGTAATCTGAAAGAGGTTTACGACTATGCAATGTTTGATAAATATTTGGAAAGTCTGAATCAAATTTGTACAATTTTGCCCAAGCATTGGTCTCATGTTCTGTAATGGCCACCCTAAATTTTTATTTTTATTTTTAAATTTTTCAATAAGGGAGAGATACACAACAGGAACAATGCAAATAAGTTCTTGGTGTTCTAAAGTTCTGTTTTTCATATTTATTATTTTCAATCTGCCAATCACTGTTGTTCAAGTTATTTGACAAAAGGCAACAACTTAACATTGCAACAATGATTTCAACAATCAAAATTAACATTGCAACAATGATTTCAACAATCACAAGTGCTGGAGATACATTTCACATTCCTGTCGTAACATCTTGACAATAACAGATATTCATACAAAATCAAATCAGCTCTACATTCAAGGAAAGACACCAAACTCTGGACTTCTACTAAATGCCTTGCCAGAGTGAAGAACCAAGCATTGGAATTGTCAGACCACTCCCATTGGAAAGTATAGAATGATAATATAAATTTCTAACCAGTTTTTACATCTCAGTAAATCACCTCCATAAAATTGACTGTAACATCAGTCTCTGCAGATAAAATACTTCTGTTTGAAAAGCAACCACTTGTGCAAGTTACATTCTTTTTTAGAATCTTCTCTTTCTCACATCCAACCTTCACATAGCTGCCACATTCTAGTTTGTGTTCAGATCTCCAGAGATGACATCGCCCAGCAATACCTTGGAATGTATACTCAACAGAAAGGTTATTATAATCTGAAAATCACACCAGCAGTGAAACTACATCCAAACAAGTCCCATGTCCACAAGGCTTCTCTCACACAGTTGCATCCAGCAGGAAATTGTAATGGTGGCTAAACTATTACCTGTTCGATTCTTCCAAGCTCTAAGTCTCCAGCAAGTGGTAGACTAGAAATCTAACACCACAGAAAAGGACAACAAAACTCCTTAGCTATATTAGCCAATTGGTGCAATAATGTTCAACTACATTCACTTCTGTTTTCCATGTCTTCATTAGGAGGTGGACAGGAGTCTCCCTCAGGCACATCTCTTCCTACCAAAACACCCCGTGCCCAGGCAGAATATTCATCTGTTTCAACGAGCTATCAAGATACCAGCGCTGCCATAATTGATAATTCTGCAATATTATGGCACTCCAAATCGTATGTATTAACCGTCCAAAGGAAAAATATTAATGACTTTTGCTTGGCAGCCAGTTCCTGAATACTCCCGTCACAATATATCTCATCCAATGCTTTGACTCAATCATATATGAAGTCACAATTCGAGAATAATCTCTCTTCATCATGGCAACTGGGAATTATAATGTAATCTACACATTATGGTTTCATTTGCCCAAAAGTAATGAAGTATCATGCCCAATTAAAATGCTGTTGGCAGCCAGAATATTTATAGAGAAATTTGTCAGAGAGCAATCATGACACTAATAATATTTTCCTTATGGCCCACAATTCAATAAACCTCAGAATGCCAATGCACTCGACCAGCTCCCAAATTAAGGTCATCCAATAAATAATATTCAATTTATCAAACATTTAACATTTCATTTGTTCAAACCTTTATTTTGAATAATAAATCTATACATCTGGAAATAACCCTTTATTCAGGAAATTAAATTCATACCTAAAAAATTTGTCTTCAAAGAAGACTTATACAATTTTTCACAATAAAGCCCAAGTGTAAATTTTGCAACAAATCCACCAATGGATGGAATTGGGCTTTCGTCCAATCCACCAAAGACCCAAGGGTTCTCACCCTAGGAAATACTGAACCTGCAAAACACAAGCTCTCCAAGATTTCTAAAAACAAATCAAGTCAAGAATAGATGCCAAATGTCTTGCCAAAATCTCCTTTTAAAGCCCCAACTGGATCTTCTAGAAAATTCTAATTCAACCTCCTTCAAAACTTCTAGAAGA
Organism: Cryptomeria japonica; assembly: GCF_030272615.1. Lineage (NCBI taxonomy): Eukaryota > Viridiplantae > Streptophyta > Pinopsida > Cupressales > Cupressaceae > Cryptomeria > Cryptomeria japonica. The sequence continues at coordinate 561,540,325 of NC_081414.1, read as the reverse complement.
CACTTTATTCAAAACAGTGACTTTATAATTTATTTTTTCTGAAGTCACTTTAATTAATTTAATTAAATAAAGTGACATTCCTCGGAAAAAGTGGACATTATAACTGTGCGGCCCCTTTTCGCCCTCCAATCTCCAAAATTGCACCACTGAAAGGTTCAATTATTTTCCAACAGCCAAGGCATCACTTCTAGGCAAATAATCAACTATATATGAGCAATACTAAATCAGAAAGTTCACACACCCAGCTATGTCAATGGTACGGCCAGATTAAAGTGTATGTCCCCTCCAGAAAATTAATCCAAACTGCGTCAGCCTTCAAATCCAACCAAACAGAGTCACCCATGTGTTAGGAATCATCTGCTATTAGTTTCCCAACAAAACCTAAAATCTCAACTCCAAAAACTCGCAAGAATCGTATGGCCTGATTAGGGCTTCACCAAGAAACAAGCACAACAATTCAACCAACCATAAAAACTTCAAATCACAACCAAACTCTATAACAATCACCCAAAAATCAAACTCAACAAATCTGCAATTCAAAAAACCTTGAATTTATTCATTTTCTAAAACCTTGAATCTACATAAACTATGTAGTCGGCCAAGTGTATCGAATTTGTTTATAAATAAATATCAGTTAGCCAAAGGTGTAAAATGTGTAGAAGTTAGTCAGCTATTTGGTAAATAAATCTATGTTATGTAATTGTGTTTATTGCTCCCGACAAGTAGTTGTTACTTGACAGTTCCTGGCGGTTGGTAATCTTAACCAACCATGGACTACTATTTATGTCCTCATTTTGTGTGTTGGGGACCTGTTATCATTGTCATGTACACATTATATATTGGAATAAAAGCTTTATCTTTCTAAAGATATAATTGTACTTGGTATTCCTATGTTCTGATATTCTATGTTCTATAAGTTACATTCCGTTTACTCTGTATGTAAGTAGCATAACCCTACCCAAGTAAACATTTGGCGTTGTTTCCAATATGAATCCAGAAAAAATAATTCACAGAAAGGCAATATGGCAATGTAATGGGCTGACTGATAGAAGAACCCGAAGTAACTGGAACTCAAGAGGAAGAGTACACAACAAAAGACGAATTGATGCAAGATTTGGTAAGTTGTGGTAACTGAGAAGTATCCATCAACTCGTACGTTCGAAGGAAAACTCTCCAACAAGGTCCCACTAAGACTCATTTTCAAGTGTTTTTTGAGTGCATTTTCAAGGGATAAATTGATGCAAAAATGGGGTCACAAGTGAATTTCGGGTTTGGTAAGTTGTGGTAACTGAGAAGTATCCATCAACTCGTACGTTTGAAAGGAAGAAGAGCAAAAAGAAATAACAAAACAACTTGTAATAGGGAAATAAAATCCCCATTACAAGTTTTAAAAACATAAAGGAACATTAAGACTTGTAATAGGGATTTTATTTCTATAATGTCCCCTACCTGATTAACATAATTAATCTATCTCAATATACTAAAATTGATTGAGAGACTAAACATGAAGTCAGACAGTGATATTCTTCAATTTATTAGTTATTAACAAGTACTTATGCATTTTCCTCATTAGACAATTAATTTCATTATCCCTCTTATTGACTATTTCCTAAGAGTTCTTTTGAATTCTTTTTTTGATCTAATATTATTATTTTCCTGATCAAGACATCTTTTTATATATATATATATATAACCAATTATTAAACACATTAATTATCAATATATTTAATGGCTGGTAAAGCAGACAGATCTGACACATGTCAGATCTGGTCTGCCACTGTTTGCAGCCTATATTAATATTGTTATTAAATTCTGCATCAAAACATTATCGGGCTTCCATATATTAAGCATGCATATTAAGCACATCCCCATGCATACCACCCAGAACAAGGATGTTACTGCCTGTAACTTAATAACAGCTCTGATCTGATCTGATCAATGGCTACTCCATAATATATATATTTCCTTTTTTTATCTTATATCCTGTTAGGCCCAATATAGAAAGCTACTGTACTGAGAGGGGAGGGGTGAATCAGTACTGAAAAAAATTTCTTTGATAATAACCTTACTGTTATGCAAAAACAGAATAGTGCAGTAACATAAAATAAAACTATAATCAACAGATAACAATCATACATGATTCACTCCACAACACATATATTTTGGTCACGCAGAAACTCTTGGTTTGAGAGAAAAACTGCAGTGGGGATGGCACCCACAACTTCACTACTGCAATAATAAAGAATGCTCGGTTAGAGCTACATTTAGCTATTTCTGATAGCTTACCTTGTTAGGAGTATTAAGATCAGTTAGATCTACCTTACTAAAGGATTTTTACAACACTATATAAGTGTAGCACCTGGTTAAAGGATTTACAGTTTATAGACTTGGTTAGAGTCTTTTACCCTGTTAAAGGTTTCTCTTACAACTTCAAAATATTACAATATAATCATTACAAATATCTGCAACTTTACATCTGAAATGCTAAAGCAGATTCTATGTGCTCTGAATAAGATTACCTAGCTTGTAGCATACCTCGGTAACCCATAATGAAACTCGGTAAACCCTTCTATTTACTCTGTTCTTCGACTGTTCACTGATAACCTTCTCAGTGACCTCTCTGTGTCTCTATAACAGTCTTCCTTCATGTATACACACTACTATCTCATTGCATCTCTTATCACATCATATCATGTCTCATATCTAACCCTAGAATCATGTTGTATATATAGATCTCTTGCAGCGGTGATCTGATTCATTGCTTCGATCTTACAAAAAGATTCTTTGATTAAACAAAATATCTCATAGGTTAGATTGATCTTGTAATCATGCACAATCTCCTAGTACAATTTCCAATGCAAAAAAAAAAAACGATTAGATGTGCCTCGATCTTGTAACACGTTTTCATGTGCATGTCCAAGTTCAATGTATCTGGTAAAACGTTTCACTCGGTGAATATCAACTCGGTGAGTTAACTTTACCACTCGATAGCCATGAAACTTTACTCGGTAAATAGCTCGACGAATACTGTGTTCTGTGACTGCTTTCTTCAGTAACCGACTAGACTGTTCATACCGACTTCTTTGTGTGTACCGACTGCATGATTCGGTAATACTTAAACGACTAGAATACAGTATGACTTTGGATATGAAACTAATGGCAATTTGATAAGTAGTAACAATCTCCCCTTTTGACATTAGTTGAGATGTTTGACAAAAACTACTTACAAAGTCATAACTCAAAAAAAAATATATACTTGACAATATGTACAATAGTCAATAGTATATGTAGATATACTCCCCTTATCATTATCCTGTACATAACTCTGAATTTTGCATGTTCGGTTCGGTTCTGTACTGTACTTGTGTGCTCTGTATATTCTGCATATTCTGCTCGGTAGACTCCCCTTGTATACAATACTCAAAATTGTGTTATCAAAACTGTATTACTCTCCAAGTGTAGAGTTACTCCCCCTTTGTTGGGCTTTCCTCTGTGTAGTAACTGGGCTTTCCTCTATGTAGTAACATAATATTACTCCCCCTTTTTTGACAAACATTAAAAACTTAATTTGCATCCGGAGGCGGTAACTGATCAAAAATAGTCTTATACTTGGTCCGGGCGTCAGTGAGGGCAACTGAGAGTGAGTCCTTGAGACTTTCCATTAATGAGTTATGTGCTTGAATATCAGATAAGAGTGATATCAAGCCATCAAGAGTGCTTCCCTCTTGGGTAGTTGATAAACTTGTAGCTCGGTTGAGCTGCTCTTGGACTAATGAGAGATGAGGAAGGAATAATGTTTGAAGGGTCATTATATCCATCCTAATTTTATGCTCTTCATTCCTCAGTTCTAACTGTTGAGCCATGAGTTGTTGTAGCTTTTTGTAAAAAGTCTGAATTGAATTAGGCTCAGTGGTCAACTTGGAGGAGAGATCGGTGATCTCTTTCTCAATTGCATCAGTTTAATTTTTGATGTCTTTAATAAATAAAGAAAATGTACACAATTTCTGGAATAAATAAAGAATGTGCTTGAGTTGAGGGGTCAACTCAACAATGAATTTGACAAGTTTTACCTTGCCAACAGCAATTGATTTTTGGACTTCCTCTATCATTTTTGCTGTGAGCTCTTTATCCTTGAGCTTGCTTAGGTATTCGGATGCATCAACTCCAGACGTTTCAATCTGATTAAGAAGTTCATCCAACTGAATATGGATGGCTGCATCGGTCGACACTATTGCTGATGGTAGCATTTCTGTGAGCAGTGTCCTAACCTTTTGAAGTACCTTGTTCTTTTTCTGTATGGCCAATTGCTTCTCCTGTTCGGCCTTTGCTTTGCATAGTTCACCGAAATCAATGAGTGCTTGCTCACCGAAATCAATGAGTGCTTGCCCTTTTAATTTGGAAATGTCGACATTGGGCAACACGATCGGTTTAGATAAATCAAATTTAAAACCATTCTTTCTCACCACCTTCTCTTTTCCTTTGATCTGTGGCACTAAGACAAGTGCTTGTGAGGCTTGTTGTCCCTCGGTAGGTTGCTCGGTAGATGCAACACTTTGCACTGTTCCTATAGCAGTTGCAGTGTCTTTGGATGGCTCGGTGCTAGGGGGTCTCTGCTGTAATATTTGTTGTGCTTGTCTGTGCTTGAGACGATTGATCTTTTGTTGTGTCTGCTGCAGCTTCAGACTTGTTAGTTGTATCTTCTGCAGCTTCAAATTTGGTAACTTGTTCGGTGTCCTTGGGAGCTTCGGTTGGGGCTAGTGGCTTCACCGGCGGATAAGGCTAAACTTGTTCTAAGACCGATTCACTAGACACAAGTTTTGCATAAGTGGTGCCTTCAATCATTTCCTGCTCCGGTGCGGCTTCATCCATTACATCTTCATCAATTTGTATTGTGTCAACCAGGTCTGGACCTTGCTCGGTGACATCTGGATCTTGCTCTGTGACATCAACAATTTCAATTTGAGATTGTTCACCGACATCCTTTTGTTTGAAGATCTCCTGCCACTTGGCCTTAGTCTCATTCTCCCCATCAATATATAGCCCATTCATCAATTTTAAGGCTCTCTGTTTCACAAGAAATTTTAAATTGTATGTGGACAAATGCTCCTTGATTTCAGCTACAGACATGTCAGGAAATAAGTGGACAAGACTTCTTTCTCTTATTTGTCTCTCTGAATCCATTGCATATTTCCATTTGTTATCAATATGTGAGTAGAGTTCACTTGGAAGTGACTTTGCTAGTTCCAATGGTGCTAACCGAAACTTCAGAAGTGTACATATGATAGCTTCTTCAATCTGTCGTTTCTCATCATTGTTCCTAGACTCATACTTAACATATCTGAATCCTGCAAACCCACCGTATTCCTTAAGATTGGCACAAAAGTTTTCAACACTGTGAATGTTTGCCTTTTTGCTCTTCACAATCTGGAATTTGTTAGCATCATCAGACTCTGTATCACTCGACTCTTTTGCCAAAATGAGTCTCCGAGTAGATTTCTTGCAAGTCTTTGTTACATTGGGAGCAGCAACAGTCTTTTGTTTCTTGCTCGGTGATGCAGCTGATGCTCTGGTGTTGGGTCTCTTTGTTGGTGGAGTCGGTAGGGCCTTTGAAATGTCCTGTTTCTTTCTTTTTAGAACTTTTCCCTTTGGCAACTCTGTGCTCAATGTTATTGCAGCCTCCTGTGCTTTTGATTCTTCCTCAGTAATGGCAAGATTGCCTTTGATAGGTGTAGATGAGGATTCTTCTCCGAATTTCTCAGATAAAGCTTTTATCATCTTTGTTGCTTTCCTTGTAGCCTTAGGAACTACAATGCTCATTTTTACTTTCTCCTTTACCTCTTCATAAGTTCCATACCTTAGTTCAGTTGCATGCCTTGGCAATGATAGGTAGGCATCAATTTGTTGTTGTGTGATGTCATGATCAATTTCATAACCCATTGGTTGCAACGACTGAATCCTCGGTTCAACAGCATTTACATAGCAGTAATCAGTGTCGACTTCAAAACAAATATTGTCCTTGTATTTTTCAACTAGTTGTGGTGGGATCCTGTACCTGTTGTGCATTTTCTCTTGGAATTTGCTAAAGTAATCATCCATGACATCATTAAAGTTATCTCCTAACTTCTTGATGTAATCATTGATCTGATGGGTGATAGGTCAATGTAGCTCCCATACTACTTTACCGACTGAGGGAAAGAACTTTTCAAAATAGAAAAACATACAATCAAGTAGTGAACCGAACTTTAGTGTGTTTGCCGAGTTGTTTTTCTTCGGCTTCCTTATTGTGTTCAGGTTCTCAAATAAGTTCTTTAGTAGTACTTCACATAAGTCTACTTTCATTCCTTCTTTACTATTTTGTAGGCCAGGTCCACTGCAGCACATGGTACACTGTTTTCCCTTGCAGATTGGAAGAAACAGTAACCAATGACTCTGATTGCAAATTTCAGTTCAGCATCAGTGACATTATTCAATTTCAGTCCTCAGTAATCAGATTCTACTCCGGTTAGACTGATTAGCTCCTTTTGTGATATCATTTTCTGTGCACGAGCATGATCGTAGATGGGATATCCGGTGATCAGGTGAATGACTTCCTTCATGATCTTCAACGGTTGCTCTTGTAGCCACATGAAATCGTCATGTACTCTGCTCAATACAAACTTAACCCATTGGGGTTTGAACACACGAGGATAGACTAGGGCTTCAGTTAATCCCTTGATTCTGATATGTTCAAATTTACTATCCAGTTTGCCGTCAATGCACAGTTCATCATATGTGTCACTAATCTCTACATGACCGAGTTCCTCAACATGGCACTTGGTAAAAAATCTGACATCTTCTACCAATAAGACTCGATCCGGGATGAGTGAAAATGCAGTTTTATCATCCGTTTCTGAGGCGACTTTAGGAGTTAGGGAATACTTCAGAGATGGCTTCTCCACATTTTGGACAACTACAAGGTCTTCGATCTTGGGCGCCATGGTAGATCTCGAGTAAAAATTCGACACGTTATCCTTAGGGTTTACAAGTAGCTTACTCTTTACACTCGATAGATACTAGCAATTTGACTAGATCAGAAACCAGCTAAACAGTGAATAGATTGATGTAAATACCTTGAAAATTCACTCTGACTGAAATTTGGTCGCTTTGATTCGCTCTGCTCTACTTCTCGAAAACTTGGGTGAATGAAAATGACAACGAAAACACTTTTAAGTACTCAAAAATACCTTATCGAGCTCCGTGCAAGTTAGGTCATGGCATTAAATGCACTCGGTTCACCTTTTACCGATTTACTTCATTTTCTGTTTTCACCGAGTATTCAACTTTGCTTTGTTAACCGACTTGACAGGTTTCCTATATACACCGACTTGACAGGTTTCCTGTATAGTATGTAAACTGACTAATTGCATCTTAACTATGTAGATTTTGAATTCTGTTCATAATAAAATAGGAACTGTTATGATTTAACTTTTAAAGAATGCAGTCCCTTCATACCTTTTCTTGACTAATTTGAAATAGGTGCACCTAACTCAGTAGGTAAGGTGCTTTCTTCATCAGACATAATTTCTTTCTTTTTCCAAATCATCTTGAATTTTTCTTTTATCTCCTCAGTGTCTCTTCTCGGTTGATCTCTGCAATCTCCAACTAAATGTCCAGCTTTGTGAAAATGAAAACATGCCATACCGGGATTTCTCCATGATCTCCGGTTGTTCATTCCAAACCTTATAAAACAGTTGGCACTTATATGTCCATATCTTCCACAACATTCGCACCATATCCTCGTATTGTAATCCCATGGTACTGCTGCATATTGTCGGTAAGAATCTGTGTGAGTTTGGTAACCTCCAGTGTTTGCTCGGTGTGGATACTTCATGTAGTTCTTTCGCTTAAACCAGCATCTCTTGGTACTATGTCCATATCTATTGCAGTTTTTACAAAACCCTTTGAATTTTGCCTTCTGATGGTTGTTAACAAACTTTGTTCTACATTGATTAGGTATGTGACCATATTTATTGCAATTATAACAATATCCATTGGACTTAGAGATATTCGGTTGCTTACCTTTTCTGATCTGGCATATGTTGGTAGTATGACCTTGATTTCCACAGTAGTAGCAAATAGGCTTCTTCCTTTTGATGTTAATTCTTTTTTCAGCTTGTTTTGATGATTCTCCTTTCTCGGTAGTATTAATTCCTTTGTAACCGAGTCCTCCATCTTTCTAGAGTCTTCTTGTATTTAGTTGCTCATCCAACATCTTTGATGCTTCATAACTTTTCTCCAATGATTCTTTGGATTTCTTTTCTGTTTCAAGTTCACCAGTCAACCTTGATACTTCAAGTTTCAATGATTGATTTTCATCATTCTTCAGAATTGCTTCATGATGAGCATAACCTAGTTGATCTGTCATATTTTGTTGAATACCAGTTAACCTTATGATTTCATCATCCTTATCAAATACTAGAGCTTCAAGTTGTTGTTTCTCTCTTTGTAGATCTCTTGCTTTATCCTCAGCTATCCTTAATGCATCTAGATTTTCAGTCATCTGTGTACTCAAATGTTCATGTTCTCTTTTCATTGCTTTTAGTTGATCAGCCAATGCTTTGTTCTTTTCTTTCAACATTCCAATCATTTCTTCAATTTCTTAAGATATACTGTTCTCAGATGATGTCTCGATTTGTTCCACTAGCTCTTGAGAATCCTGCAAGTCATCAAATAATCTTCTCCTTACTTTCAGAGATTTTTGCATTTGCCTCTGCATGTCTGCAATCACTTGATTTGCATTATCCAGCTCTTCTTGAAGATGCACAATCCTCTAAGATTGTTTGTAGCCTTCCATTGCTAAGATCTTTCTCTTCAGGTGGTTAAGCCCTTTTCCAAGATTCAAGCTCTGATACCAATTGTTAGGCCCAATATAGAAAGCTAATGTACTGAAAGGGGAGGGGAGAATCAGTACTGAAAAAATTTTCTTTGATAATAACCTAACTGTTATGCATAAACAGAATAGTGCAGTAACATAAAATAAAACTATATAATCAACAGATAACAATCATACATGATTCACTCCATAACACATATTTTGGTCACGCATTAACTCTTGGTTAGAGAGAAAAACTGCTGTGGGGATGGCACCCACAACTTCACTACTGCAATAATAAAGAATGCTCGGTTAGAGCTACATTTAGCTATTTCTGATAGCTTACCCTGTTAGGAGTATTAAGATCAGTTAGATCTACCTTACTAAAGGATTTTTACAACACTATTTAAGTGTAGCACCTGGTTAAAGGATTTACAGTTTATAGACTTGGTTAGAGTCTTTTACCCTGTTAAAGGTTTCTCTTACAACTTCAAAATATTACAATATAATCATTACAAATATCTGCAACTTTACATCTGAAATGCTAAAGCAGATTCTATGTGCTCTGAATAAGATTACCTAGCTTGTAGCATACCTCGGTAACCCATAATGAAACTCGGTAAACCCTTCTATTTACTCTGTCCTTCGACTGTTCACTGATAACCTTCTCGGTGACCTCTTTGTGTCTCTGTAACAGTCTTCCTTCATGTATACACACTGCTATCTCATTGCATCTCTTATCACATCATATCATGTCTTATATCTAACCCTAGAATCATGTTGTATATATAGATCTCTTACAGCGGTGATCTGATTCATTGCTTCGATCTTACAAAAAGATTCTTCGATTAAACAAAATATCTCATAGGTTAGATTGATCTAGTAATCATGCACAATCTCCCAGTGCAATTTCCAATGCAAAAAAAAAACGGTTAGATGTGCCTCGATCTTGTAACACGTTTTCATGTGCATGTCCAAGTTCAATGTATCTGGTAAAACGTTTCACTCGGTGAGTAAACTTTACCACTCGGTAGCCATGAAACTTTACTCAGTAAACAGCTCGGTGAATACTATGTTCTGTGACTACTTTCTTCAGTAACCGACTAGACTGTTCATACCGACTTCTCTGTGTTTACCGACTGCATGATTCGGTAATACTTAACCGACTAGAATATAGTATGACTTTGGATATGAAACTAATGGCAATTTGATAAGTAGTAACATATCCTTCCCCAATAGAGTCTTTTCTTCCTAGCTTGTTATTCCCTTTTTTATATTCTTATTTTCTTAGAGACATCTCCCTTTACAACAAGTCACATCTCTTCATCGTAATTATACACATCGCACCCTTTCATCTCTTAATACATTTCCTTTAATGAAATCGTGTCTTCTTTTATTGAACTCGTACTCCATTCTTTCCTAACAAATCGCACCATATACTAACAAATCCATTTTTATTGACACAGCTTTCTTAATGTAATCGCTGACTTCTAATTATTTCTTAACAGGTCTGCAATTTCTAAATATAATCGTTTACCAAGTTTTTGTCTCCTTAAGATATACTTGCGGTCTGAATTATTTTATAAACCTTTCCAATATAGGATTATGGCTTGGTCAACTCTTAATATTCTGATGTCATACATCAGCTATGTGCTACTATATGCATGATTAACCAATATTCATCAGACTTCATGTTATTACTCATGAAGTATATAAGGGAATTAATAACAAGAATATTAATAATTAAAAAGCAAGGATATTAATAATTGTAAGTAATATTTAAATAATGGTAAATTGTGTGTAATTCTTTAATAGTATTTTGGAAATAATAATAATCTTTTAATAATAAGAATATACTGAAATGATTAAGGTAATAATGAGCATGATATAAGGGTCATTATACTTAGTTAAATCCTAATTCAAAATAGGGACATTACAATTTCCGTATTACAACTAAAAAAAACAAATAATAACATAAAAACTTGTAATTGGGAAATAAAATTCCCATTACAAGTAAGACACGAGACATAAAAACACTTTAAAAAATTAAAAAGACTTGTAATAGGGAAATAAAACCCCTATTACAACTTAAAAGCACAAAGTAGGAACTTTTATGAGAAGTTACAAGTTCTCATTAAACTTGTAATTTTAAATTCACTTGTAATTTGTCCAAAAAGTTCCTACAAACAACTTAAAAGACAAAAAGAGGAAAGGGGAAATAAAAAGCAAGTTACAAGTCTTATAAAAAGTTCACTTGTAATTGCTAAAAAAAACCCCTACAACACAAAAACAAAAGAAAACTCTGAACTTGCAAAAGAAGAAAAATTTCCCACTTGCAATCAAGAGGAAAAAACCCGAATTTGAAGGAAAAACATAGCAAACAAACTCGAAACACAATGAAATTTGAAACGCGGACACGGATCGAGGATGAACCGAAGAACAATCTTGTTCAACAAGAACCAAAAATTGTGCCTCGGGAAGTGTGCCTTAAGAGTATAATCTTCAACCTGTAGTGACTGCTATGGAACCTGAAATTGCACAAAAAGCTAGGAAAAAGAAGACCAAAACTCACCAAAGCTTGGACAATGAGGGCAAAGACACCCCCCAATGATTTGACACTAACAAATGTGAGTTTTGTGTCTCGTAAAACGTGCCTTGGAGACAAAAACAACACATTTTAAGCAAAAATTTGTAGGGGTTGTCACATTTTTGAAAATCCAAAAATGAGGACAACACCGAGCAAAAGACCCCGAGGAGGAGAGAGTCCAAGAACGAGGAGGAAGGTAACCAAGGTGCAAGGGACACTGAAGGTGGTTGTGTGGAGGGCTCGTATGTGGTTGTGAGTGCAAGAGAAGCACCAAAACATCGAGAGCAACACACTCCAATCAGGTCCTAGGCATAGGGTACCTACCAACCGAGAAGGATGGCAACTCACCCAGCGAGTCCAAATATTGATAGGCAGAAACTTGCTAAGTTCGTAGGGAATGGATTAGAGGACCCCAAAAGGCACTGTAAGATGTACGAAACCATCTAGTTAGCAAGCATTTAACTAGATAAAGATTAGTGGCTGAGAGAATTTCTCGCAACATTACAAGAAATAGCCATTGATTGGTTCTCAGAAGTAGAGGATGTACACACAGAATCTTGGGAAACGCTGAAGAAGGAATTCTAAGCAGAGTTTAAACTCCTAAGAGATGATAATGAAATCATTGCTGAAATCTATAATAGCAAACAAGGGAAACACAAAAACGTACGAGCTTACAATCATAGGCTCAAGGAGTTGTTGAGCAAGATAGAGAATCAACCAACGGATGGACTAAAGAAGCATTGGTTCATCGAGGGATTGATCCCCTCGCTGAAAAAGAAAATGAAAGTTGTACCTCCATCCTTGTACACCGATGCTTACAATCGGGCGATGGATGTTGAAAGTGAAAATAAAACATCCTCACAGGGAAAGAAGATGACAAGCGACGATGAGAGCACGGAGGATAGCGACGGTGAGTCAAAGACAGTGCAGGCCTTGAGACGGATATGTTGCACATGATGAACTCAATGCCGAGAAGGAGAATTCTAAAGAGACAAAAGATTAGTGGTTTATCAAATGTAAGGCGAAAGGCCACACAAAAGTAAATTGTCCAAAGAAGTTGTTCTGTGACATTTGTCAAGTAATGGGACATTCCATCAAGGAATGCCCTTACGATCTAAAAACAAGGACCACACAAGTGCCCTTTGCCCAAGGGGAACAATCAACCCCTCCTACCACACAGCTGAAACCACAAAACACCAACAACAATGCATCTCCTGGCGAGTACCAAAACCGAAGAGTGAACAATAACCGATACAACAACAATAATAGTGGGCCGAGTAGCTGTATCCAATACGATCCCAAGGGAAGACCCCGTGATCCAATGTCGGAATTGCAACGAATGGGGTCAATTTTTCAGGGAGTGCTAGAGCAATCAGACCCAAGGAGGTATGTTGTGCAAGTGGTGTGGGTCAGACGACCATGAGGACACCGACTACCCGAAACAAAACGGTATCTGCAAAGCACATAGGAAATACTGAGAGGGGGGGGGGGGGGGGGGGCAGTGAATCAGTGTTTCAAAACTTTAAAAACTTTGAATTGATTGAAACCACACAAAACATGAAAAGAGCAACCATAAAGACAAAAACACCAGATTTCTCATGGAAAACCATTTCGGGTAAAAAACCATGGCATGCAATAACTTTCATTAATAAAAAATGGGCACCAACCCAGATTACAAAGTGAGCACCAACTCAGAGAGGGCACCAACCCAAATTACAAAGTGAGCACCAACTCACAGAGGGCACCAACCCTGCTAGACGCACCAACTTCAGTTTATACACATATACCCAAAATACTCCTTGGAACTTCAATTTCAATCCAAAATCACACACCTCTGTATTATCAGCAGTAGATATATCAATGAATACAAGCTCACAGCAAAATAAGACAGTAACATTCTTTCATTTCACGCATCTTACATAAGTTCCACTATCTTCTCCATACCCCTACTTTGATAAACTTGATTCACTTTTTGAAAAACTCCCACAATCTTGAAACGTTTTTCACTCAGTCACGAAGGCTTCATAAATGAACAAACACATAACAAAGAAAAACTTCTCATCACCGTATCTATTAAACTCTTCAAATCGTAGACATGTCTTTTCAATGAACTTTTTCAAAAATATCTGAACGCTTCAACCATGAATACCCATAAACTACTCTCGTATAAAAAGCTGAATACAATTAATGATGGTAATTTCAACTCATAGCCATTTCTGCTTTTTTTTTAAAACAATGGTGATCTCATTCACGGACAAATAAAAAATCTCTCATACCAAACTTGGCTTGATAACTTTGTATACTTTTTTGTGCAATAGCCAAACTCCACTCAATCTCAAAAGATGTCACAGTTTCAAACAACTACGCACAGCCAAAAAATTAGCCAAAAACCATGACTCCAAAAATGAATATTCAGACCCCAAAAGAAAAATAATGTGTCACTTGAGGACCACGAACTTATCAAAGAGGATAAAAATTGCCAAGCACAGAAGACAACTTGGCCATTAACATCTCTATCTTTTTCTTGGTGTAAAACAACTTATTCAAAAACAATAGCAAGCATCCAATCTGCTACCATCCATGAAATCCACTAGTAAAGATTCTCACTGCATCGGATCTGCTACCATAAGGTCTTTCTTTAGAAAACAAACGGCTCATAAATGCCAAAAGGTGTTACACTTAGCTATAGCCATAAACACTTAGACCACCATATTTCAACGCACACCTCCAATAGACACGGCAATAAATATTCATGTGAAAACCTAAAAAGAAAATGGCAGCGATAATATAAGCTTTGTAACGGCAACCTTTATTTAGTCCTCCCACATGAGGAGTCAACCATATATATCGAGCTCTTCACAAATATTAAAGTTCAGCTAATAATAATAAATAATAAAAAAGCTTATCAAAAGCTCCTTTGACAACACAAAGATGACATGTCAAATGATTTGACACTTGGCACAAACAAGTAGACAAGGAGCCAACTGAAGTAGACACACGGCTAGGTGAAGTAGACAGGCAGGAACCTAAAGCACACACCCAACTAGCTGAAGTAGACAACCAGGAAACTCAAGCAAGTAGGCAACTAGCTCAAACAGTCAACCAAGCAGCTGAAGCAAGCAAGTAGACAGCTGATGCACACAACCAACTAGCTCAACCAAGCACCCAAGCACCTCAACCAGCCAACCAAGCAGCTCAAGCACCTCAAACATCTCAGCTAATTTTCTATTACTTAGAGTAATCCTCTGAGATTTATACAACCTTTTATCAACCTTTGACATCAATGACAAAATATCCAACAGTATCAACGTGTTGGAAGTAGAAGACGAGGAGATTTTATCAATTACCAATGTACAAACCAAAAAGGCAATGTACCTAGACCCTCGTATAGAGAAGGAAAGACTCTTGAGTGGAAATGACTGAAATTGAGGAAAGCAATGGCTAAGGAGAGGAGAACATCTAATGAAACAACTAGCACCTCTGTACGGTTGGAGTCCAAAAAAACCATAGTACAACAGGTGTTGCAGACAACAATTCCCATCAAGGTGACAGCTCTCTTGCAGACAATGCCACAACTCAAAGCGCAATTACCCATATAGTTGGAGACAACCGACAACAAGAAGTAAGTCCAAGAAAGAGTAAGGTGGTACCAAGTGACAAGCAAGCTACCAACCCTATGCTACAAATGGTAAACATTGAGAAGTAGCCAGCCATCGTGGAGATGGAGATCATGGGAAGGAAACTTACAAACACAATTGTGGATGGAGGATCTCGGGTAAATGTACTACCAAAGGAGACATGGAAGTGCCTCAAGAAGCCGACCTTGTGGCCACCGACATTCCACCTAGTAGGTGCCAATCAGCACGGCATCAAACCACTTGGTACGTTGATCACATAGAATGTGACAATCAGCACACAACATTTTTTGTTGAACTTTGTGGTCATTCCATTAGAGAAGAAGGCATACGACGCATTGCTTAGCAGAGGATGGCTAGTAGCAACGAAAGCGAATCACAACTGGAAGAAGAAAACACTATCCATTGTGTAACGAGAAGAAGTTTATAATTGACCTCAAGAACCAATCAATCAGTGAGGCATTGGCATCCTCCAATTCAGAATCAGAAGGTGATGAACCGGAGACAGGCAAAGGAAGAATAGAACCAAATGATGGAGTGCTCGATCTTGAGAATTGATTCGAGGATGAGACAAGTTCTCTCAATGGTCTATTCCATTAGCAGATGGACGACTATGAAGTATTCCACCCTAAGTGCAACATGTTGTAGTTCATAGAGATGGATGAGGAAGATAATAAAGTATCAAGTGAGACATTCCCGCCCAAGAAGGAGGAATACAAGGAGTTGCATAAATCAATGACACACCGGCTCACAATTTTGAACAGGATAAATAGATAAAATATGAAGAGTTGAAGATGAAGAATGTAAACTTGGCAGACAAAGACAATCCTCATTGGCGAGGACTACGACCTAGTCCTGAAGGCAACAGCATTTACTATTTTCATGGAGTACAAGGATACCTTTACCTGGACATACAAAGACTTGATGAAAGGCATATCACCAAACTTGTGCATACATAGAATTTCTCTTGTACCAGGAGCACAACCAATCCGAAAGAGGCTATACAAGATGAACAAGAATTATACTACCAAGGTGGAGGAAAAGATAGAGAAAATGTTGGAGGCAGCATGATCTTCAAGGTGGAAACAAGTGAATAGGTCTCGCAAATTGTAATTTCCCTGAAGAAGGAAGCAAACCAAATCGGATGTGTGAACTTCAAGTGCTTGAATGTAGTAACTATCAAGGAGCCATTCCCGATCCCATTCACCAACAATATCCTCAAAGAAGTTGTTGGCCACAAGATGTACTTGTTCATGGACAAATTTTCCAAGTAGCATCATTGAAGAGGACAAACTACAAACTAACTTTATAGTGGAGCACAAAGTATACATGTACAACCGAATGTTGTTCGGCCTAAGCAACGCCCTTGCAACATTCCAACGGATCATTCTACATATCTTTAATAAGATGTCGATGGGGAATTTCAAAACCTTCCTGGATGATTGATCAGTATACAGTGAACAAGACATTCACCTAAAAGCACTCAAAGAATGCATAGAGAGGTGCAAGAGAGCATAGTTGCCCCAGAAGGTTCATGAATGTAGTAACTATTAAGGATCCGTTCCTGATCCCGTTCACCAACACTGCCTTGGAAGGAGTTGTTGGCCACAAGATGTACTCATTCATGGACGGTTTTGGGTACAACCTAATAAGCATTGTTCAAGAGGACAAACCAAAAAATACTTTATAGTGGAGGACGAAGTATACGTGTACAACCGGATGTCATTCGACCTATGCAACGCCCCTGCAATATTCTAGCAGAGCATTCTACATATCTTTAATAAGATATCGATGGGGAATTTTAAAACCTTCCTGGATGATTGGTCAGTATTCAATGAAGAAGACATTCACCTAAAAGCACTCAAAGAATGCATGGAGAGGTGCAAGAGAGCAAAGTTGACATTGAACCCAAAGAAGTGTAGGTTCATGGCACTCCAAGGCAAGTTTCTCAACCACATAGTCTATAATGCAAGAGTCAAGATTGATCCAAATAAGGTACGAGTCATCAAACAATTGGAGGCCCCCAAGAATGTCATAGGGGTAAAATCCTTCCTTGGGCATGTTGGTTACTACAAAAGGTTCATCAATAGCTTCGCCCAAATCTCTTACTCACTAGATATGCTAACAAGGGCCAACCCTTCACATGGACAAAAGAGCAAGAAAAGGCCTTTAGTGAACTCAAGTCGATATTGGTCAGTGCATCTATCCTAGCATACTCAGATTCGAACAAGGAGTTCCACGTACACATAGATGCCTCAAATTATGCCTTCAGGCTACACTTGCACACGTGGGATTACAAGGGTTGGGTCTCTCAGTGTTTTTCACCAGTCGACTACTCCCAAAGGCGGAAAAGAATTATAGTACAATTGCAAGGGAGCCACTCAAAATGGTGTACTTGTGCAAAAGTTTCATCATTACCTACTACCAATACCATTCACTTCCTATGTAGATCATCAAGCCATCGTGTACCTAGTAAACAAGCCAATCATTCAAGGATGGGTAAGTAGGTGGCTACTCTTGTTGCAAGAGTTTACGTTCACAATCATTATTGTACAACCGAGAAAGAGCCATGTCATTGTTGACTAGTTGTCACAAATCAAGTTAGGAAAACCACTGACGGTGTGAATGAGGACTTCCTGGATGCCAAACTATTTTAGATTGCAGCACTATCATGGTACGAAAGCATCAGGGAGTACCTATTTACCTCTACCTTCTTGAGGGAGATGCCACTATGCGAGAGGAGAAAACTAGCCCTCAAGAGCAAAACCTTGCAACTTACAAATGGTTTAATGTATAAAATGGAACCTGACCATGTGCTACGAAGATGTGTCATGGGGGAAGAGATACCCGGAGTACTAAAGGAAGTAAATTAAGGTTTGGCTAGAGGTCACATGGGGAGTGGGTGGTCAGATGTGATACCTGCCAAAGAGCCAGCAAACCTCTCAAGAGAGATTACATGTCATTGTTCTCCTCGCAGCCACCTGAACTCTTTGAGAGGTGGGGCCTAGATTTCATTGGTCCGTTGAAGGTCAACCAAGCACATAGATGTAGATACATCGTGGTACCCATCGAGTACCTTACAAAGTGGGCGGAGGCAAGGAAACTACTAGACAACACAGTTGTCACTATAGCGTGGTTCATCTATGAACAGATAGTAACAAGGTATGACATTCCTATTCAAATAACAAGTGATTGAGGTCTGCACTTCCTCAATCATGTCATTTTTCTCATGACAATAGAGTTCAAAATCTTTCATAATTTGTCTAGTCTGTACTAGTCGAGAGCCAAGCGCCAAGCAGAGTCAACAAACAAGGTATTGGTCTTAGTTTAGTCATTTACAAGTCATGTGGTGTAGAAGAGGATTGGGAAGAAAGACTACCAACCGTACGTACTATGGGCCTATCATACAACCTACAAGATAACAATGAGGCACACACCATTCCAACTTAAATATGAGCAAGAGGAAGTGGTCCCTATCGAGTACATGGTTCCTAGCTTGCAAATTACTATCAAGAACCATCTTGGCGACACCAAGAGCCTAAAGGAGTGACTCTTCGCCCTAAACAAGTTAGACAAATAGAGGGTAATAGCACAATGGGCTACCGAAACCATGCAACAGCGACAGAATTTTTGGCACGATAAACATCTCTAGAGAATGAACTTCAGGCCAAAGCAGTTCGTTTAAAAATATAACGATCGGAACAAAATTAATTTCGGGAAGTTCAAAGTTCGGTGGCTAGGACCTTACCAAATCAAGGAAGTTGGAGAGAATGGAGCAATCAAGTTGGTGACTTTGGACGATACACCCATACACAACCCCATCAACAGATCAATGCTCAAAGTTTACCAAGAGAGAAGAGGACCTACCGTGGAAATCAATATGTTGTGATACGCAACCAAAGGAGGATGGATTGTAGGAAGGGACGAGGTAATAGAGGAAGGCCCAGTGATAACAGTACGGTTTGTACCAAAAGAAGACTAGGTTGAAGGTGGAAATAAGAAACTGGTAGAGAGACTGGTAAGAAAGCATGTTGAGGGCATAGTTGTGCTACGAATTCACAAACATCTAACAAATGCCTTCTTCGGAACACCAACATTGTGGAGACGCATTGATGGCTACTGGAGACGAATTGCACCATATGAAGGTGAGCACAAGGGATATTTGGCATATTAGATAGATGAAAAAGCCAAGAGGAAGAGGAAGAGGAAAGAGGACCAATCTACATAGGAGGTAAACCCTGAGGATGACCCAAAGGAAGAAATTGACTTGGACGAATGTGGAAAAGATATTGGACCATGTTTAAAGGCTATAATAAAGGCGGATGACTAGTTCATTTATGTGCAGGATGGATATAACGAAGACATCATCAAAAATTGTTGCAAAAATAATATTGAACCTCTGCCACTACCAACATCAAACTCACTCTAGCGAGCCATACCAAATCCGATGGGGCCACCACTTCAAAATTGATGGTAGTACTGGAAGTTGTAATCGTATCACTTGTTGTTGCCACACCAAATAAATAGGAAGCCGTACTCGTATGGTGAACCTGCAAGAAAGATGTCATATAGGATGAAATATTGTCTGTCATACGAGGTAATTGTTGGCCACTTGTCATACCCGAAGTGTTGTCTGTACAGAGGTTGGTCAACGCAGTTGATGTCGTACGGCAATACCCAACCCAAGAAGCCATACACGATATGGAGAACTTGGAGGTCGTACATAGTTCAAAGGAATTTGATGTCGTACGGTGACCCGTACCACTTCCCTAAGCCGTGCATGGGATTGATAACACCGTACAATTGCAGTGACTCGTACTTGTAAGGTGCCAAAGTGGACACGTACGAATTGGCACAATTGTCGTACACAATTCGAGATGATGCCGAGAGGTTGTATGTCTAACAACGATGTCATACGAGGCAAGGAAAAAAGATGTTGTACGTAGTGCTTCCACACCTCGAGCCAACGATTGCAAAATCATACATGGCAAGGGGAATTTTGATGTCGTACAGAAACAATGACTCGTACATGTTGAGAACCTTATTGTTGTACCGTAACTACTCATGTCAAGAACTTGCCAAGCCGTACTCCATCAAATTGGACTTTGCAAAGCTGTACATTGTCAAGTTGTACACTGTCAGCCCGTACACTACCAAGTCGTACTTTGCCAACGCATGCAAGAGGTTTCTCAAGGAATCATAGGTTGCCAATTTTGTTTTCTTGGAATGAGAATGACCTTTGCCAACAGTGATTTATATAATGCTAGAGAAAAATGTTCGGCCAACTCCTTTTTAAATTTTTCATTTGTCTTTGTTTTTTTGGCCCAAAACTTTAGAATAATTTTTAATTTTGACATTAATTTCTCCCACCTTCACCATTATCTACTAATTTTAATATTTTAATAAAGTGCCTTTTTTTCAATAATCTCCCCATGCTCGCTTTTTTTAATTTATTCTCTTCACTTTTATTGCTCCAAAATAACTAATTTTCTTCGATTCCCTTTTCTTTTTTCTTCCATTTTCCATCTCCATACTATCAAATGTATCATCCATAACTTTACACACTTTCATTGATTTCTCTTCACCAAGACTTGTAGCTTCAAGAAAAGTACACGGCGAAAATAACTCAAAAGTCCTCCATTTGCCAATGGAATAGTCCATTTAGGGAACTTGTCTCATCTTCAAAGCAATCTTCTAGCTCGAGCACCCCTCGTCCTTAGGTTCCGTTATTTTCCTTCATCCATTCTAGGATCTCCATCCTCAAACTTTTCGTCAGAGGATGCAAATTCTTCACTCACCACCTGATTCCTCAAGTCGATGGCATACTTCCTCCCTTCACTCTCGATCAAGAGTGTGTTGTGCTTCCAATTGTGGTTTGCCTTGGCGGTGATCAACAGACTTCCCCCAAGGAGAACGTCATACGCCTTCTTTTGCAATGGGATGACAACGAAATCTAGGAAAAAGTATTGTGTGCCAATTGTCAATTTTTGTGCCATCAATGTCCCTAATGGCTTAGTGCCATGTTGATTAGCACCCACCAAGTGGAAGGTTGGCAGCCAGAGTGTTGGCTTTCCCAAAAGTTTTCATGTTTCCTCCAACAATGTATTGACAACGTTTCCATGTTTCCTCTAACGATGGTGTTTGTCAACTTCCTCCCCATTGTCTCCATCTCGACAACGGTCGGCTCCCTTCCAATGCTTATCGTCAACAACATGGGATCAATGGCCAAGTTATGTGGTGGCATCACTCTTGATTCCTTTTGTGGCTTGTATCATTCTTGGCCCACTGTGTGATCACCAACTATATTCGTGATTGCCATCTTCAATTGTGGCATAGTTTCACTAAGGTCTATCACCTTGATGGGTATGATTGTCTATAGCACCTATCGAACTATGTTCTTCAACTCTGATCACAATGATGTACTTGCAGTTATGTTGGAGGTTATTTGTTCTTTCGCCATCACTTGTTCTACTTTTGCTCTGGCTTCCCCAAGCTTATATTGCTCTGTATGGGGATCTAGGTAAACTGCCTTCTTTGTCTGTAACCTAGTGATCATCAAGACTTCCTCATCTGAATCCTCCACAACCAGCATATTCACCCCTTTCTGCTTCAAACAATCGGTTTCTTCATGATTCCCCAATCCGCACCATTTGCACAATAATTGTGCATTGTCTTTCTTATTTTGGCAATCTCTGGCAAAGTGCCCCCATTCACTACATTTTCGGCAATACATGATAGGAAGTCCCTTGGAGTCATATTGTATTTGATTTCACCCTTATTGGTTTTGATAACTGCCTAGCGATGCATTCAGTGATTTTGATGGAGTGGACTCGCCCTGTTGAAGAGTACTTGTGTACTTCTAGTCTTTCATCTTTTCTAAAAATCATGAATTTAGTCAAGGGCAAGAATCGTACTGAGAATGGTTGAGTTTTGCTAGCGATGAAAGAATCATAGAATCGCACAAGTCAAAAGGCAAAGGTCGCTCATTTCTCACTCAGTGTTTTGAGGATTCAAAACAAACTTCGGCCATTTCACAAAAAAATGGCCGAATTTCCAATTAAGGCATCGAGCGATTAAAGCAAAAGTTTGGTGAAAAGCATATTGTGGGGAGAGCAAAGTCGCATGAAATCACATTTTAACCCAAACATCCGAGTTCGGCTATTTTGCTAAGTTCGCCAGCTAGCAGAAACTCAACACAAAATCGCACAATTTTGCTAAAAGTGGGCATTTTGAAGGTTAAAATTTGCAAGCATTAAGTTCGCACACTTTCATTAAGATGTCCGAATTTCATTTAGAAGAGGGTCAAGTTTTATAAGGAGCATTAAAAAAAAATAAGGTTTGGCGTCCAAAGCAAATCATATTTCGCTTAATAAGGCCAAGTTTGAAATTAGACGTCTAAATTCTTGCTTTTTTCTCTAAAATGGCCAAGTTTACTAATTGTAAGGGAGGGGCGTTTAAAATAGAATCTCACATGGCAAACAAAATCGCACATTTTAAGGTAAAGGACGAATTTCGTGTTTAAGTGAAAAGAGGTGCTTTAAGTATAAACCTAGTCGCCCATTCTAGGCAAAGTGGCCGAATTTACAACTTAAGAGAAGGGCGCTTTAAAGTTTGAAAATTGCCAACCAAAAGTCGTGCATTTCATCAAACATGGTCGAGTTTTGTTTTTAAAACTAAGAGTGAAATTAAACCTAAGTGCGATTTTTATTTTGCAAGGGGAAGAAGTTCGCTCATTTTAACCAAACTGGCCGAGTTTGCTAGCGTTAAGTCAAAAGAAGTTCGATTAAAAACCTAATTTTGCAAAGGGGGATTTATATTGTTTTAAAGGCAAACGTCTTTCATCTTCGCCGAAACAAGGCCCGACATTGCCTTAAAAATTTAATATTTGTTAAATTTATTTAATTTTGCGAGGTGATTGATTCAAGTCGAAATGGATTGTTTGTAGATCGCGATCGACGTTCGGGAAGAGAAAATGCAGTGCATAGTATCAAGACGGCAATCCCAAGCATTGCCAATGAAGAACGCACTGCAGAGCGTAAACGAAGCACGGGGAAGCGCACCACCACCTGAACCACAAAGTTGAGATCCACCCTCAAGACCGAAGACAAAGAACACTCAGAATGCTACAAGTGTATACATTCTCCAAAATGCACAGTTGATATTAATTCCAGAAAATCAGTTTAAAATTGAACTGCTTTATTGTAAAAGGACTGCCTATGGGCCCCATCTAATCTATTTAAAATGAAGGGACACAGGTCCGTTATTTCCAACTACGAGATTGACCTGAATTGATGCCAAATAGTGGTCGGTAGCTGGGAAAGTGGTTGGGATGACAACTGAAAGTAACTAAGCATGGGTTAAAGCTACCAAGTTTCTAGAAGGCAGATCAAGGCCCTTGGATGCAGTCAATCCTAACCTTTGGTTCAAATTATAAAATCTATAAAAGGCCAAGGCCTTTCTCTTGTAAAAAGCTTAGATTGTTAGATGGTAGAGAGTAAATATAGTTACTTAGATTTCTAGGAGTTAGAAGTTAGATGCAATTTTCAAACTAGGAATAGCATAGAGCTACTGTAGGTAATTGTTGTAATGATAGCTAAAATCAATATATGAAAATTGAATCTGGTGTTTGTTATTTTGGTTTTATTTTCTTTGCATGGTTTCCTTTGTTAAGTAGAGTTCAATGATTTTAATGGCAAAATGCGGGGGGTATGTGATGCATTTCAGGTTCATACCATTTGGGACCTACTGATTGTAGGTCATTGTGTATGATTAGTCTGAACCCAAACTGTGCCTAGTTCAACTGTGAGTATTTGTCTCAAGTTGTGCCAGAATTGGATGCTTGGATGAATCCCCATGGTGTAAAAATCCATTTATCCTTTGGAGCTTGCATCATTCTTGTCAAGTTGTGACGGTGTCTCTAGCAAAACAAGAATTGGTTTATGGAAATCTATCTACCCGCAACACTAGTCATTCCTATCATTGCACTTAGGTCTCCTAAACTCTTCTCTTTTGCTTTTATTTTTCGTAGTCTGGGAATCACAGCATCTTCAGATGCAGACCAGCTTGTTGTAAACGTAAGCCCCTTGTGTCTACCAACAAAACACATCAATCGCTAAGCTATCCTGCAGTCAAGACCTGACATTTGGAACATGGAGGTTGTCCCCTTTGATCATCTAAAACAGCATTAGGGATTCCTTATGCAAGAGAGGATAGAATACTCAGCCAATTCAATTCTGCATTGACCGGAAGGAGTTCGTAATCTAACTTTAGCCACGTCAACACGTCACTACTACCTTCGGTGCTCTCGTCATAATCCATTGTCCTTTTTCCCCGAGAGGATGTTTTGGATTTGCTCTCGATGTCCATTGCCTGATTATACACATCGGTGTACGATGATAGAGGTAAATGTAATGTAGGGAATTTGCCACTTCAAGGATGATGCATCCTTGAGGACAAATTGTCCCTCCGATTACCTCCGCGAACTAGCGCTGAGATGAGCCAGCGGATAAAATAACAAACTAGGACAATTGCCCACGATCCGGGATTCACAGGCGGCTCTGTCAAGCCTCTGTCCCGAGCACGAGCGCGCGGAGCTAGGACATCAACGCAACGCGCTGTCATCCTGTACAGACGAAGTACAGAGCGCGTACGAAAAGTTTCGAATACGTGGATAATATGATGAAACACAAAAAAACGAATGGACTAAGCTAAAAGTTGCGAGATGCAAAATGACTAAAATTAAAAAGAAAAGGGAGAAGGATGAAAACACTCACAATCGGTCCACGATTGAAGCCTTCCCGCTAAATGATGATTCTCTCACCCCGTGAACCTACACACAAGCAAGAAGGGAAAATGTTGGGGTTGTGTTTTGGAGCCTGCCTAAGTCCAACCCCCGTTTTGGTGTTTCCACCTCCACGGACAACCCAAGAAGCCACGGGAATAATAATATGATAAAGATAATTGAAAGGATGCAACAAAAGATTGATAAAAAGGTATTGGAAATGAAAGAAAGAGATTAAGGAAACTCCCCTTTCACGAACAGTTGTTGGAAATGCTGGTGTAGTGTGCTTGAGATGCTGCAACAATGGTGGTGTTGATGGAATGATATCCAAAGTGGTTTCCAAGAGCTTAACCTGCAAGAAGATTGCCAAATTTGCCAAAAGATCCCTCCAAAATGCCTCCAAAGTGAAAGATAAAGGCCCAGGAAGGAATTCGGACGTTGATGGGCGCATGCAGAGGCGTTATGATTTCTTTTGAGGGCAAGCGTATTTCTCAAACGGCCACCTACGGACTGTCAGATTCGCTAGATGCTAGCGCATCGCGCCTGTGTCCTTGAAGGTGATAGGTTGGCGGAGTTCGTAATGCTTCGGCCAGAGCTAACATGGATGGTCTGAGTGGACAAGGGGACATGATGGTGGATCCTGACCTCCGATGACATGGAGGAAAAGCGCCATTTGTCACATTAATTAAAAGGGATAATATTCTTGATATTACAGTAACACTTTCATTTTCTTTCTTACCGAAGGTATCAATCCCTCAATGAACCAACTCTTCATCAACCCATCGGCTTGCTGGTTCTCCATCTTACTTAGCAACTCCTTGAGCCTACGATTGTACGCCCGTACATTCTCATGCTTCCCTTGTTTGGTATTGTAGGTTTCAACAACAATTTTACTATCATCTCTTAAGAGTTTAAACTCTGTCTGGAATGCCTTCTTCAACTTTTCCCAAGATTTTTTGTTCATCTTCTAGTTTCGAAAACTAGTCGATGGCTATTCCCTATAACGTTGCAGGAAATGCCCTCAACCAGTAGTTTTTATCTAACTGACCGATTGCCAACCAAATCATTTCACACATCTTGTAGTGGCTCATAGAATCCTCTGACCCATTCCCTGTGAACATCGACAGTTTCTATCGATCCACATTCGAACTTGCTAGAGGAATCACCATCTTTCTCGCCTGCTTACTCCCTTGTGTGTCAAACCTCGGTGGGCTGTTCCGACGGCTACATTCTGATGCTTTCCCTACACCCTCGGCCATGCACACATCTGCCTCCAACATCCCCAACACTTTGGGTACTTCCAGGCTCTGACTTGTTCCTATGCTCCCTCCGTCCAAAGGTCTACGGTTCGAATCCTCCAGTTCCCCATTCCCTTGAGATGGATAGAGAATGGAATATGTCTATGAGTTCAGTATTTCCCTCTTCGTAATCCTCGTCCAACGTTGACCATACGGATGGATTGTCTGATCGTCCAACTGGATTTTCCTCAAATGTTTCCCGTAATGGTGAGGCGGTCCTACTGGGCCAACCCGAAATGCACTATCTATACCTCGTAAAGTGTGTAACACTTCACTGGGCCCCTCACCACTGTATGGGTGACTCCAAGATTCCACCATCTCGAGTGTCTCTATTTCCAACCACCCCTGGCCTCATAAGTGTCATGTGAACTCCTGCTCGCATCCAACCTCAAAGTGGAGGAGCCTGTTGACTTTCTTCTAGGACCAAGCCTATGTCAACTCCCCTCGCCAGCTTTGCCACCTCCCGAGTGACTACATTAATCCCCTCCATCTCTATGAGGTACCTTTGGATGGTACTGATGACATCTCGAGGGTAGGGTTTGGACACCTAGAGATGTCCATCCTGCACTCTCCTAGTAGAGGCCGCATCTGCTTCCCCCATTCACTATGGTGCCACCCCCTCACCCTCGAGGTGCACACTCCCTTCTTCTATCTCGATGACCTCGACTGTCACCATGTCTCCCTGTCTCATGTCACCCACTCTTTTCGCCGAGGGTGCCTCTATCTGTGTTGTTAGTATATTTAATCTTTAGTTGGCTTAGGTTTATTTGTATTTAGTTTAGGATATTCCTTCGGAATCCCCACATGTAATTTGTTCTCTAGTACATGTGTGAGGACAAGTCATTTCTTTTATTTTCCTTTATTAAGGAATATTAGATTTCCTCTTTATGAGGATGTAGACACATGGCACACACATTTTATGAATGGAGGCATTCATAGATTTGGGAGTTACTTTGCAACTCCTCTCCTCATCTCTATTTACGAGATGTCTCCTCTTTCATTTCTTCTTAATGATGTTATTGTACAACTTCTCTCTCTCTCTCTCTCTCTCTCTCTCTCTCTCTCACACACACACACACTCTCACACTTTAGGCATTGCCTCATTCATAATAACGCAAGGGGTTTTTCTTTGCTTTTCCCCTTTCAAAAGTTCTTGTGCCTCCTCCTTCACATTTGGGTGATTGCTCCAAGGTTTCTGCATTTCTCTTGGTAACATTTACTTCATCAATAAGCTTACTTGGATTTTGTTTTTCTTTCCTTGCTCTTGTATTTCTTTTCATGCTATCAAAGAGGGTTCTAATCCTTGTTTCAAGTTGAGATTGATGAAGGTTACCATTCTATGGAGTTCACCTTCTTGGAGGCATTCCTGAGAGGAGAAGTTCTTTCTCTAATATTTTCTACTGTGCAGGTTTTTTTGCTTTAAATCTATATTTGTTTTTTTTTGCTAACGTGCTTTGGAAGGCGTGACGCCAAAATTATTTCTTTGGTTTAAGTTTTTTTGTGACTAGTTTGGATGGTTTACCACCAAACTCAGCCTCCTTAATCTGTTTGGTCGGCTAGCCGCCGAACCCATATTATCTAACTTGTTTTGGAAGGCTTGCCGCCAAAACTGATTTATTATTAAATTGCATTCTCTATTTGTTTGCAGGCTCATCTTAAAAATCTCTCAATAAGTTCTCTAATCTTGCTTGCAGGATTTGGTTACTAAGAATTTCATATTATTAAATATCTACCTCTGTGTTTATATCTCTGTGTTCTAACTCCTTTGGTTTACATTTACGTTTCATTTAAACTAATATTATTGCAGATATTACATTGTTAGCATACATTCAATTTTATATAAATGAATTAGTTGTTTCGATCATTCTTGTTTCTGCATATTATCACTAACCTTTGGGGGTTTCTGGACTACGTATTCTCCTTTGCCAGTTTTTGGTTTGATGTTAGCATAAATGGCCATTATCATCTTCCATAATGCCTCTGCATATTTCACCTGCATGTAACGTCTCTCTTTTTTCTTTATTCCTTGCGCTCTCCTACACACTCTTCAGCCTGCATCGTGGTTTATATCTGAAACGCCTCTACTCATTCTTTATTCAGCCTCTGTAAAATTTGTTGCATGATGAAGTCTTAAGTTTTATTTCAACGTTTGAATAGGTCGAAGCTTCTCTACTTTTTAAAGTTTTATAATTTTTAAGTTGTATTTTTAAGACCCTTCTTTATTCATTCTCACGTACAAAAGTAAAGTAATCTTTCGTTAAAGTTAAGTCTAATTTCTTTCACATAGCATAAGTTTAGTTTTTTATAATATAAAGTCTAATTTCTTTTACATTAAGAAAACTTAATTTAAAAGTTTAAATTAGTTTATTTTTTCTAAAAAGTTTATAATAAATAAAGTTTTTTTAAATATAAAAAGTTTTTAATATAAAATTGTTTTATTTTATTATTAAGATTAAAAGTTTTTAAAATAAAGTTTGTTTAAATAAAATTAAGATTATTTTTTAAAATAATTGAAATCTATTATTAAGGATATAAAAATAATATTTTTTTGAATAATTATTTTTTTTTACAAATCAAATTTGGTTAATTTTAATCAAGGAAGTAATTTCATTTTTAATCAAAGGGGATAAATTTTTTTTTACTAACCATTATTTATTCACAATTATTTTGTTATCATGTCTACTTTAATTCCGGAAATTAAATTAAATAGTTCCAATTATCATTCATGGAAAACACATATTTCGTTTATTTTTCGTTTCAAACACCTTTTGGATGTTGCTACCGATAAAAGTTCAGAGCCTGCTACAACTGCTCCTCAAGCCAACCAAGATAGATGGAAGGCTCAAAATGAGGAAGCACTTGGTTTGATTGGAATTTCAATGGTTCCTGATTTGTATGTTCTAATTGGAAATTGTACAAAAGCGTATAAAGCTTGGGAAATTTTAAAAACAACTTATGATAGCTCAAATGAATCCCGAAAAATTCAGCTTCAAGATCAACTCGAAAATCTAAGGTATACGGATTTTAAAACCATGGATGAATTCTTATTAAAGTTTGATTCTATTAATAGTCAATTAACTGGTTTAGGAGTTACACTAGCTGATATATGTTTAATTCATCTTATTCTTAAGAAATGTCTTCCTCGTCAATTTCAACAATTTATTACTAATATTCATGCTCAGTTTGCTATTCCTAGTTTAGCTGCTCAATTAACATGATATTTTTCGTAATTTATTACGTCAAGAGGAAGCTAAATTAATTCAGTTTGGTACTCTTAAAAGTAGTGAACATGCTTTTATGTCTAAAAATCAAAATCATAATAATCATTTTAAATCCAATAATAATAATAATCATAATAATTATTATTCTAATAATAAATTTCATTCTAAATCCTATAATAACAATTCTAATAATAATCAAAAGAATAATTATTCTAAGAGGCCCCATTGTACGTATTGTGGTAAGGATGGTCATGTGACTAATAATTGTTTTAAGAAGCAAAATGGTAAAAAGCCCATGAACCAAAATAATCAAAATAATCAACAACATATCCTCATTATAAGAAAGGTAATAATAATGGTAATTCATCTCGTCATGCATTTACATGTACTTATAATGTTTCTCAACCACTTGAGTGGATTATTGATTCTGGTGCATCTCAACATGTTACTTCTCATAAAGAATGTTTTGAATCTTTGCATCCTGATACTTCCAATATTCATGTTCAATTAGCTAATAATCATAGTTGCAAAGTTGAAGCTATTGGTGATGTGAATGTGTAATGTCCCCACTTTGAAATAAAATTTAATAATAAATGATAGTAATAAATGATAATAATAAAATTAAAATATAAAATAATATAATTAAATATGATTAATTAAAAATTAATTAAGTTAATGAAAAGTCAAGAGACATGAAAGGAAAAGTTGTGACTCCCTCAACAATGAGATATAAAAGGGAGAAGAGAACCTCATTTGAGAGGGGGAATAATTTGAAAATGAGAGGTGCAGATCTGATTTAAATAATAAGTGCAGATCTGATTATGAGAGGTTGTGTCCCTTTCAAAGGGCAAAAAGGATCAGTTAGATGGACTCCAAGGTTCTTTTAGTGGGGTCTCCACGTGTGGACAAGCTTTTTAGTGGTATGATGTGATTTGCTGTTTCCTCCAAGGGGTCTTACGTATTCAAAGCTCGAAGATTTTACTAAACTAAAAAGAACTTTCAAAAAATGGCAAAAGGACAGGGTTTAAGGAAGTCTAATCTAGCCTAGCCCTATGAACGACTTAGCATGAATGAGATTTGGCAAGACTCAACCAACTTCAATTTTGCCATAAGATAACAACTCAATTGAAATTAGTGCGATCTTCTAAGGTAATAATGATGTTCAATGCATCAAAGACCAAGGACACTACTACGAAGGTACATATCCTAGATGCGAAAATGCTTGAAGGTTAAGGACTCAAAATGTTTTCCAGTCGACCACGCAAGGCGTTCCTACAATCAGCAAGAAGCTAGTGGTTTGGATAGCGAATCCTACCAAATATCAAATCTCACACTTAGTCTTTCAAATTAACAAACTACTTTGATTGAGCGTGATTCAAGTACATCCAACAACCATGAAGATAACTTAAGAAATTTGCAACAAAACACCATAACTTCAATATTTTATTGATTTCCAAGTTATCATATACAACAATTGCTTGAATTTCTCTCTTCAAGACTCAATCTTGCTACAAAATAAAAATTGCTTCTAACTCTAATCTCTCTATTACATCAACTATTATCTCTCACACTATTCACTATTTTTCTATATTACCAAATGAAATGAAAAATGGGGGTATAAATAGCATCCCCAGTTACAATGAAAGGTCCAGATTGAAAGTAAATCAATGGACAAGATCATGACATCTAAACCCTAATTAGGGTTTGTTACAAATGACCTCCTTTTTACTGAACAATATTAAATACATAGCCAAATATTAAATTTGGCACAAAAATCTAGGAGGTATCAACCAATGAGAAATAAGATGTCATGTCATCTGTAACAACCTTTCATCTAGAATCTTATTCCCTTTCCAATTCTCTTTCTTAGCATATGCAATGAATTTTGTCACGATTCCTTCGATTTCTGTGCTTGGAATCTCGAGAAGATTCTTGATACTCTCTTCTAAGTGGATAACCTGATCAAATGCATCTAGAAGAGCCGTGTCCCAAGTAGGTTCAAGTTCCTTTGTTCTATCAATCAGGAGCATGGTGGCATACATCTGATCATACTGCTCATCTGTAACATCTGCGTCCTTGCGAAAGATGATCTTGATTCTATCCTCAAATTCTTGTAAATCCACATCTGTCTCGACCTCGATCCTTCCGCCAAGAATGGTACGAAGTACCTCAAATACTCTGTCCTGGATCGGATTGATCACCTCCTCAACTTGACTACATCTAACACTGATGTCCTCAAAGAGAACACTCTTTATATGGAGTAAGGTTGACCACTGAAACAAACTGTGAGAATCACCTTCTAAGATCCTCTCCTGCGTTAAAATTCTTCTGGATGTGTGTCTTATTACTTTCAAGACAGGGATGACAACGTCCTTAGTATGGGCAAATGCAGCTACTGTTGCCATCAATCTGTGGATTATCTCAAGAACTTGGATAGCCTGATGGGTGATCTTCGACATCCTTGTAACAAACTCAATGGCCACTGTGTGAGATCTATCCATCCAACCACATGTACGCTGGACCAAATTCCTGAATCTTTCTGCTTCATTGATTGATTGAAGGGGCAATGCCTGCAATGGTGATCTAACTGGATCCTGACGTCCCAAAGGTTCATTGATATGACTGAAATATGTCCTCCATGCACCGACCTCTTTCTCAAGCTTTCTATTCTTTTCTACTTCTTCTCTAAGCTTGTCCTTCAATGCCTCAAATGTGTCGGTGGCATCATCTAAAGTCTGCTCTGCTGTGGACGGTCCTAACTCAATAGTCTGTATATGATAGTCTTCTGCTAGGATTTCATCCTCATATTTGTCTGCTGCTGGTGTAGCTATCTGCAGTTTTCTGGATCCAGTCTCATCTCGAATCATCTTGGACATCTTTGTAGCCTTCTTCTTCTCTGTTGTCATATGTGAACGTCCCACAAGGCTCTCTAAATCAATTGCACTGTCCTCGTCCTCAATTACGATCACCTTGGTCAATCTTTCCTTCAACCAATCTGGGATATTTGATCTTGTCTCTTGAACTTGAATTTCTTTACGTACTATTTCTTCTTGTCTGGGAGGAGATGTTACTTCATTATCATTATCTAAATCATAGTCTTGGAGAGATCCATCGGATGAAACATGTTGTGCCTGTCCTTCCTCCTGTCTATCATTCTGTACCATTGATTCCATGGACTCTTCCACTCGAACTGTTCTATCCTCTGGTCTGGAAGAAGTACCTAGTGTTTGATCTTTGTTGGCACCTTGCTTTTTCTTGGAAGACTCTTTCTTTTCTGATCTTTCCTTTCTCTTCGAACCTCTCGAATGGAGATTGCCCTCACTGGCACATCGAAGGTTACCTTCACCTGAATTCCTAGGATTAGGATTGCCTTCACTAACACTGGCTCCACCTTCGGCTGGTTTCTCTTCCAAAGTAAAAGACATAGCTATGCCTTGTTCTCTCAACTTCTGATGCTGAACGTCTACCCATCTGCGAGTACAAGACAAGACTGGTGCCATCAAATCATCTAAATCCACGGCCTCGGGCTCATTCCAATTCAAACTAATTGTTTTACTTTCTCTATCATATGAAGATTGGATGTGCCTGTCGTTGTCCTGAGCTTGGTCGGCCACTCTGTAAATCTTACATTTCCTGATGAAATCCAAAGGCAATCTAGAATGTATCTTTCGTTTCACTTCGAGATCATCTAGGAGATTCATCATAAAATCTTCAATCTGGTGCTCATGTCTAAATCTTCTACCGACCGTCTCCTCTAAATGTCCATGGGGATCAAAACTATTCCTCCAAGCAAAAGATGAAAAAGGGTACAAGGCTAACTCCTTCTCTGCGTCATCCATGGCTAAGACATTAGGACATACCTCAACTGAATTACCCAAAATAATAGGTACCTGAACTCCATTCTGATGTCTGTGTCTGAATGCCTTCACATATGCTGCCAACTGCCTTGTTACTTCAAGTAACACAATTCTGTCTGTCGGATACCTCGGCAACATGTATGGAGGTAAAGGACATCCATGCACTCTAATGTAAGTGAACTTGGGAAACTGAATGAACCAAGCACCGTACCTCTTGATGAATTCCTGGGCATCCTGAGATAATCTGTTGTGAATCCCTCCTTGCAACGTCCTTGTGATGTTCATCGTGAAAGTATCATTGATTAACTTGTAGTTCTTCCCTGGTGGATGATGCAAGTAGGTATAGGATTCACAAACTCTGACCTCGCCGGGTCCTCTTCCAATCACTCCTCTGTGAGGTAGTCCTGCGTACTCAACGCTCCTGATTAAGGCATAGATGACGTATGAACTCATGTGGAAGGACTTAGTAGCCCTGAGTCTTCTCAACTGTACGTCTAAGCAATGGCTAATTATCCTAGCCCAATGTATTGTACCCTTTCCTTGAACAATCACCTGGATGAAGTAAAACATCCATGTTCGGTACTTTGCTCAAACGGGGACGACTCTTAAGTAGCCAGTTCTTGTTAATTATGCTTAGGCAAGCATCTGGATCATCATCGTACACTGATCTGGCTCCTTCAATGCTCTTGTATATCATGTCCCTGTGCTCTGGAAGATGGAAAGCTTCACTTATGGCTTCCTCTGAAAGGTACGCCAAAGTGTTTCCCTCATTGGACACAATTGTCCTGGACTGTGGATTGTAGTGACGGGCACACTCGATCATCAACTCGTGGCACTGAATGGCTGGAGGAAAACCGGCCGCCTTGATGATGCCACTCTCTATTATTCTCCGGGCGACAGGTGATGGCTTGCCAATGTAAGGGACCTCTCGAAACTTCTTCGTGCTAAAGTTCCCCAAGTTGGTATCTCCAATGTTGCTCCATTTAGACACGATCTTAGTCTCCACTTCTTCGGTCTTCTGATCTTCTTTCATGAGAGCCGAGCGACTAGTGGATGCTCCTGCCTTTGGGGTTGCCATACCTACACAACATTTCATTATAAGAAATAGATTTTGCAATAAATATCGTAAATAAGAGAGATAAATTTTAGGAAACCTCATGATAAGTCTCTAGAGTCATCATTTCCTAAAATACAACGATTGAGCCAAGAGAAATTCAAGAATCAAAAATTTGAAATTTGAAATATGACGATGAATGAATAGAGCAATAACAATTAAATCGCCATACCTCGATAGAGAGCTAACTCTAGAATGCAAAAACAAAATTTGCCTAGGCAAAATTTGAGGTATAAAGTAATCTTTAATATGATCTCCTCAAAATTGACTTCGCCACCTCTGGAGAGAACGTGATCTTCAATTATCGCTTTTGACGTGGTCTCAAATGGATCTTCAAGTTCGCACAAATAAATCTCCAAGTTTCGCACCTTCGACGTGGTCTTAGAAGGATCCCCAAGTTCGCCTTTAGTATGGTCTTCAAATTCGCACCACCTTTTGATTACTAATCGCCACCCTTGGATGAATGAAACTTGCACCACCTTTGGTCTTCAACGCAATTCGCACTCCACACTTCAAGCATACTTCGCACCACCTTTGCTTTCTTCAATTCGCATGAAGGAAGGTAAAATAATGATGTAGAAATGATAGTTTTTACCCCCCTTATATAGCGCTCACATCACAATTCACCCTCAAGGCCGACTTGATAAAATAAAGCAATTTCAAACGATTTTTAAATAAAATAACAAGGCCGACTTACATGCATGAGCGTTCTTATTCGACTTTTAATTATTTAATTCATTAATTAATTAAATGCCTTTTATTTTAATTAATAAATTTCGATTTTTTAAATCAAGGCAAAACAATTAATTAATGCAAAACGCCATATTAAATGCCAATTAAATAGGACTTTAAATCTTATCGAATTTTGGCATTAAAATGAATTTAAAAAGGTTTATTTGGCGCCAAAAATTTTGAAAATGAAGTGGACGTACCTCATCGCTCTGGTCCCTTGGAGAGGGACAGGAGCGATCCATGATTTTGGTCTTGATTTTGCATTTTCAACGTTCAACTCCTTCATTTCCACGTTCCAAATCGATCATCTGGTTGGGTTCTTCGAATTAGATTGCCTTGCATGTGCGCATAAGTGTCTTTAGATGTATCATCGCCCTTGTCCCTTGGAGAGGGACAGGAGCGATCCTAAGGTTTTTGCTTGAAATTCTCGATTTTGATACGATCCTTTCCTTGTATCGTCTTCCAAATGCCATTTAAAACCTTGTGCGTCCTTGTCTTATCGTGATTTTCAAAGAATATCATGTGTTTTGCCTAACATCGCCCTTGTCCCTTGGAGAGGGACAGGAGCGATCTCCATGTCTTCACGTTCATCTTGTATCTTTGACCTTCGAACTTCCATTGTAAGGCGAATAATATCATTGCTTGTCTATTCCACGTACGTCCCAATTGCTTTTGCAAGGTACCTTTGATGTTATAAGGATCATCGCCCTTGTCCCTTGGAGAGGGACAGGAGCGATCCATGTTTTTTCTCCATTTTGAACTCAAGTTGGTAACGTTTAACCCTGGTTCATTGTTTATTGCCTTCGAAATAACGTCCTTTACCTCGTCCATCCTCGCCTTGCCTTGACTTTGAAGGAGTATGAGTGTTTTTGATGAAATCGCTTTGGTCCTTGTCCAAAGGACAGGAGCGATGTGAGGCTTTTACATTATTTGGCGATGTTTGGACGTTCAAACCCTTGCGAATTATCTTCAAACGATGCCTTGGACCATATGCTATCTTAGGACGTCTTGACTTAGCTTGATCTTGAAGCAAAACAAGGAATCCAAAGCAAATCGCCCTGGTCCCTTGGAGAGGGACAGGAGCGATCTAGTCTCCATGCTCAAAATGATGATCATTTCACGTTCAAAACTCTTGTTTATCATCTTTTTATCATACCATGGACCCTCCAGAATATTGCAACATCTTGTCCTTACGTAAATTTTGCATGAAATGGCCAATGCATCTAACATCGCCCTGGTCCCTTCCTGAGGGACAGGAGCGAAATTCATCATTGCGAGCTTGTTCTTGTTTTTATCAACTTGCAATTATCTTCAATGCGTGTAATGACGTCCTTTCGATCCCCTTGCTAGCTTAACACTTGCTTGTCTTTTGAAATCGATGCCTTAATGGAAATATCGCTCTGGTCCCTTCCCATGGGACAGGAGCGGTCTGGGGTCTTAGAGCGCAAATCCTTCCATCGTGACGACCTTGATGCTTGTGTTCGATTGAAAATGCCTTGAAACGTCCCTCGCCACCTTGTCTTGACTTGTGTCGACCTTGAACTTTGGAGGAATGACCTTGAACTTGCGTAGGAAGTATCATCCCCATTGTATCGCCCTGGTCCCTTGGAGAGGGACAGGAGCGAACTTGCTCTTGTGGTCTTCATTTCACTTTGCCAGGTCCCAAGTTTATATTCAACGGACTCGTCCTTCTTCACTCTATTCGTTCATGCCTTGACATTGTCTGTAACCTTGCAAGAAAAGCAATTATATCAAAAATCGCTCTGGTCCCTTCCTGAGGGACAGGAGCGAACTAGGCATTTAACACTGGTATGGACGTCCCAAAAATCTTCAATTTATATTCAATGCGTTCATCTCATGTCTTTCCTTGTTTTTGAACGTAAACTTGCCTTGACCTTTGTCTGGATTTTGCATAATTAAGGAAATCGCTCTGGTCCCTGGGAGAGGGACGAGAGCTACAAGGTACCTCGCCCTGGTCCCTTCCCATGGGACAGGAGCGATTTGGTCAATATAGGTCATTCTCCTTCGTTTTTGCATCTCAAATTATATTCATTTGGCAAAGCATCTTCCCTTGGACGTCCTCAAATCATTAAGTTTTCGAAATCTTGCAAGGACAAGGCGAAATTTGAATTGTAGCTCCGGTCCTTCACTGAGGGACAGGAGCGATTTTCCTCCTGGAGGCATTTCTGTGCTCATGAAAATCTTCAATTTATATTCAATGGAAAGATCTTGCCGTTCTCCATCACTTCCAACTTGAAATTTGTCTGGACTCTGCAGGGACGATGAGACATTTGAAAATGAGCTCCCGTCCTTCACTGAGGGACAGGAGCGATTTTGCTCCTACAGGCCAAAATAACATGATTTTTCACATTTTAACACTTCACGAGGCGAAAACAAATCAATTTCAATGCCCAGGATCAAAAATCAAAAAAGTCAAAATTTGGTCAAAATATTCAATCGGACAAAAATTCACATTTCACTTTCAACACTTAGACAAATTAAAGCTCAGCATTAACATTCCAATTGAGAATTAGACCATTTTGGCGAATTTATTGCATTCAAAATTTGCATTCCAGAAAAGGAAGCTCAAAAGCTCTCAAAAAACGACTGGATTTTGGCTTGAAAAGGCAAAATTTAAAACCCTAAGGCTTGGCCCTAAATCCAGACAACTAACTAACTAACAAAACCCTAAAAACGAAAGCGAAAACGAGCGAAAAACAAGCAAAAAGAGGGGGTCCCCATTTGCGATGGGGCGATGTGTGAAATGGTCACAACAAGTATATACATAGCGTGACAAAGAACTACAACACAAACCACGACAGTACAGTTGCCATTACAATATCTGTCATAGACACAAATTGCATACTCATATCAATGAATGACACCTTCAGAACTGTTGGTATCATTAACTCTATCAGTCATAACATATCCTCAATTGTCAAAATCCGGAAAGCTGATCAAGATAAGTTCCATTATTCGAATTAATCTCAGAATTTTATAGTAAAATATATCTAATTCTGATAAAATTGTATTTATTAATATATTACTATTCTAATTTGTGGAAAGAATGGATGTCTCGGGTTTAAATTAAGGGAAATCCCAAGTGGGGAGATTACAGAATGTCCCTAATGGGAAATTACATGATGTTCTTTATGTTCCTGAATTAAAATCAAATTTGCTTTCAATTCTTAAACTTTGTCAAGATTATAAGATTAACTTTTATAGGGGCATGTGTTATATCATTGATCCAAAAACTAATCATGTTATTGCTACTGCTAAAATGGATACAGATAACTTATTCAAGTTCTATGAATTTGCTCCTACAAAGTATTCCTTGCTTACTACTGTTGATTTTACTATATGGCATGAAAGATTTGGCCATCTCAATTCTGATTATATTTCATTGATGCAAAAACAAAATATGGTTGATGGATTGCCTACTATTGTTCCTTATCAAATTGTTTGCAATGGTTGCATGAGTGGTAAGATGCATAGGGAACCCTTTCCTCATGGTCAATCTTGGAGGGCATATACTAAATTGCATCTAGTTCATAGTGATCTCTTGGGTCCCATGGAGAATCCCTCCATCCAAGGTTCAAGGTATGCTCTTACCTTTGTCGATGATGTTTCAAGGAGAACATGGATATATTTCTTTCATAGTAAGGATCAAGTGCTTGATGTGTTTACTAAATTTCATATGTTTGTAGAAAGGCAATCTGGTTCTAAAATTAAGATTCTTTGTACTGACAATGGAAGAGAATATGTCAATAATGCATTTAATGCTTATTTGAAATCTTTTGGAATTAAACATGAGCTTACCATTCCTTATACACCACAACAAAATGGTGTGGCAGAACGGAAGCATAGGACCATTGTGAAATGGCAAGATGTTTATTGCATGCAAAAAATATGGATTACAAGTTTTGAGTTGAATCTATGGCTTGTGCAACTTATTTAATTAATAGAACACCTACCATAGCCCTAAAGCATAAAACTCCTGAAGAAGCTTGGTCTGGTAGAAAGCCCAATTTGCAGAATTTAAGAATTTTAGGTTCCACAGCTTATGTTCACAAACCTAAGGAGAAAAGACAAAAATTAGATGCTAAATCTTCTCCTTTTATTTTTGTTGGTTATGATGAAGATACTAAAGGTTATAGAGTTTACAATCCTATTACTAAAAAGGTAAAAGTTGCAAGAGATGTTTGTATTGCAGAAAAAGGCATTCATGATTGTTCTAAAGTGGAGGATGATGAACTTGCTCAAAGCAAACTTGTGCTTGTGGAGGACCAACCTCCTTCTCTTAACACTACTCCTAATGCATCTCTTTCTATTCCTTCTAGTGATAGTGATAGTGATGATGATGATAATAATAACTCTACTCCTCACGACTCTTCTTCTAGTCATGAATGCATTACTTCTAAAAGAAGACCTAAATGGTTTAAATCTTTAATTCAAAATAGTGATGAATACTTAGCTAGAATGGATAGACTTCAAGCTAGAAGAGTTAATTATTGTAATTATGCTTTAATGTCTACTATTATGAATTCTAATGATCCCAAAACATTTGATCAAGCTAAAAATCAACCACATTGGCAAAAAGCAATGAAGGAAGAATATAATACTTTAATTTCTAACCAAACTTGGGATTTAGTTCCCTTGCCTCATGGTAAAAATCGTGTTTCTTGCAAGTGGCCTTATAAAACTAAATTGAATGCTAATAATCAAGTTGTTAATGCATTGTTGCTCCTGCAAGATAAGTAAACCATGCTCGTATATGTCTGTTATCATTTATATTTTGCTTACTGATTTGAAACATGATATATTGCTATAAAATAATGGTATTCATTCGATTGCTATAATATATATTGATATGTTATCGGGTTGTTAAAACCCGGTAACATATTATGTGCATCGAACCTCAACTAAATGCTGTTGTTAATAAAGCACCGATTCAGTATTTGCTATCGGGTGTAAACAAGCACCACTTCATTGCTTGGTAAAACACTTTAGTTAATTAATGAAATATGCACCGATTCAAATATACAATGTGCACTTTGGTTATCGGGTGCATTAACGCACCGATCCAAATTATGATATGCAATATGTTTATCGGGGTTATATGTGAACCGATCCATTATGTAAATAACATTGCGTTAAGAGATAAAACAAAAGTATATTGAAAAGGCACCGATCAATGGGTGCATTGATCGGTCATGCCTAAAAGGCATGACCGGTCAATACACCTATTGACCGGTTGCCTAAATGATATATATACCAATTGAATTCACTCGGAGAAGACATAGAAAAATATTAAAATGATCTCTCTCCCACAGTCTGCACATAAATAAATCAGAATTGTTAGACACAAAATTATAAATTGCAATCACATAGCATTGCTAGTATTTAACTTGTTCTTCAATAGAAATTGAATATACTTTACATGGTATCAGAGCCACGGTAATCGAACCTAAGGCTATTCGATTTTGATAAATTCAAGGACAAAGTTATAAACTACATCACATTTCTAAAATCGCCAATGCTATCAGATTTGAAGATACACTCGGAGGTAGCAAAGATTTTTCAGCTTGGAAGTTTAGAATCAAAATGATTTTGAGAGAAAACAAAGTTGATTCATATGTTCAAACTGAAAATGCACAGCCAGAAGATGAACCTGACAAATCAACATGGATTGAGGGAAATGAAAAGGCTATTAAAATAATAGTGGATGGGGTAAGAAATAACATAATGCCCATCATTAAAAAGTATGAGACGGCTTATAAAATGTTCAAGGCACTTGAAAGGACATTTGAGATATCAAATGCAAGTCGTACTCTGGCATTGAAACGAGAGATCAATCATATCAGTATGAACAAAGGGGAGACAATTAACTCCTACTTTATGCGGATATCAAGCCTAAGAGATGACTTAGCTTCCCTTGGATACGAGATCCAAAGCAAAGAGTTAACACTCATTGCTCTAGATGGGTTGCCTAGTGGATGGAACACATTCGTCCAAGGCATCAGTGCTAGGTCTAAATATCCCAAGTTTGAAAGATTAAGAGATGACTGTCTACAAGAAGAATCAAGATTGAACAAGGTAGGAATAAAACAGAAGAATATAGACGAAGACTTGCAAGTCCTAAATACAAACACTAATAAGAAGTACAAGAAGAAGCAATTTAGGAAGAGAAAAGCTTATCAAGGCAAGAACACTTCAAAGAAAGACCTATCACATATTCAATGTTATAGGTGTGACAAATTCGGACACTATGTTGCAAAATGTCCAAAGAAAGGAAAGCAGGCCACATTTGCCATAGTGAGGAAATCCAAAGGAGAAAATGACTCCGAGAACTATGTCCTCTACTCAACACTTACAAGCCATGCTTCAAACAAATCTAACTCATGGGTGATCGACAATGGTTCATCCAGACACATCACTGGTTTTAGAGAAGTACTAGACTCCATAGAGGAGGATGATGAGGAAGTGACCATCGGAGATGATTCATCACATCCAGTCAGAGGAATTGGAACCTGCACCATCAAACTAAAGACAGGCATGTAATTACGACCTAAGGGGTACTATATGTTCCTGACATCAGAAGAAATCTAATCTCCATATCAGCACTAGAAGATCAAGGATACAGAGTGACCTTCATGGAAAACAAGGTGTTGGCTTGGCCAAAGAAATCCTCCATCAAGAACGCTAAGGTCATTGGTCAAAGACAAGGCTATTTGTATGAGTTATGCACAGAGCCCAATCTAGCCTTGATCCATGAAGCCACTAATGCAAATGAAGTGTGGCACAGGAGATTAGGCCATCTGAATTATAGAGCTTTGTCAACTATGGGAAACCTTGTCACAAGTCTACCTAAGTTGAAGCAATATCATTCAGAGGCATGCAAAGGATGTGCCCTAGGTAAGAATACCAAAAGTGCATTTCAGACTAGTACTAGGAAAACTAGCAAAGTTTTGGAATTAGTTCATTCTAATGTATGTGGACCTATGTTCGTACCCTCTCTAGGGGGATTCTTGTACTATGTAATGTTTGTTGATGACTACTCTAGGAAGACTTCCATCTACTTTCTGAAATGTAAAGAATTAGAAGAAATCCTAAGTAGATTTAAAGAGTTTAAAACGTTAACAGAAAACCTCTCGGAAAACAAAATTAAAACCCTAAGAACTGACAATGGGGGGGAATACACATCAGAACTATTTAAAGATTTTTGTAAAAATTATGGGATTAAGAGGGAGTTAACAATACCTTATAACCCTCAGCAAAATGGAGTAGCTGAAAGAAAAAATAGGACTGTAGTAGAAGCTACCAAAGCTATGATACTAGATCAAAATCTAAACTTGAATCTTTGGGCAGAAGCAACTAGCACTCTTGTGTACATACAAAACAGATGTCCTCATTCACACCTTGAAGATAAAACTCCTGAGGAAGTCTTTACCAAAACAAAGCCAGATATCAGCCACCTTAGGATATTTGGGTGTCCTGTCTATATACATGTACCTAAAGAGAAAAGACTAAAACTAGAGCCCTCTGGAAAAAGGGGAATACTTGTAGGGTACAATGAAACTTCTAAAGCTTACAGAATCTATGTACAAGGGCAGAGAAATATTGAACTCAGTAGGGATGTAATCTTCGAAGAAGATTTAGCCTTCAAAAGGGCCCAAAATACAATAGAACTTGAAATCTATAATCCTACTCCTAACCTACTAGAAGATCCTACTCCTGAGCTTCAGAGGGAGTATCTTGAGGAAACTATAGGTGAAACACAAAACCCACCTATAGAAAAACTCAAGAAAAGACCACTATGGCCCACCAAAACTGTAGCAGAAGCTCAGAAATTCGCTGCTCCTTCAGGAACCTTCAGGGAAAGCAAGAGGCCTAATAAGTTCACCAACTATGTTTCCCTTATGAATGATCTCTCTAAAGCTGAACCAAACAATGTATCAAATGCACTCAAACATCAAGTATGGAAAGATGCCATGTTTGAAGAGTATCAGCCCATTATGAAGAATGATGTTTGGGAGATTGTTCCTAGGCCAACCAAGAAATCCGTTGTGTCTTCTAAATGATTGTTTAAAATCAAGCATGCTGCAGATGGTAGTAATGAAAAGCACAAGGCCAGATTTGTAGCTAGAGGGTTCTCACAGAAGGAAGGAATAGATTATGAAGAGACATTTGCACCTGTTGCCAAGTATACATCAGTAAGAGTTGTACTAGCCATTGCAGCAGCAAAGAGGTGGAAGGTACATCAGATGGATGTAAAGACAGCATTTCTAAATGGCGAGATCTCAAAAGAAGTCTACTTAGAGCAACCTGAAGGGTTTGAAATTCATGATGCAGAGA
This sequence comes from Cryptomeria japonica, assembly GCF_030272615.1. Taxonomy (NCBI): domain Eukaryota; kingdom Viridiplantae; phylum Streptophyta; class Pinopsida; order Cupressales; family Cupressaceae; genus Cryptomeria; species Cryptomeria japonica. The sequence goes on along the minus strand of NC_081414.1, from coordinate 561,496,894 downwards.
CTCAAGAAAGCTCTCTATGGGCTCAAATAGGCTCCCAGGGCTTGGTATGAAAGAATTGACACCTATCTCTCAAAGCTAGGTTTCTCTAAGAATGATGCAGATCCTAATCTCTACCTCAAAAGAAATAAAGGTGATATGCTAATATTGATTTTATATGTTGATGACTTATTAATCACAGGAAATGATCACCTAATAGATCAATGCAAGAAAGATCTATCCACAGAATTTGATATGAAGAACTTGGGGCTTCTTCATTATTTCCTAGGATTGGAAGTATGGCAGAATCCTGATAATATTGTACTGAACCAAGGGAAGTACACCTTGGACATATTGGCAAGATTCGGAATGCTAAACTGCAGGCCCATGACCTCTCCTATGGAAACCAACTTCCATAAACTTAAAGAAGCAGCAGCAGAGTCAAAACCCACTGACCCTACTCAATACAGGCAGATGATTGGGTCCCCGATGTATCTAGTAAATACAAGGCCAGATATCTGTTATGCTGTAATGCTCTAAGTTAGTTCATGTGTGAACCTAAGGAGATACACCTGGTTGCAGTAAAACATATAATGTGATAACTTACAAGGTACTCTAAAGCTTGGTCTTAAATATGAGAAAATTGACATAGACCTACATGGATTTACAGATTCAGATTGGGCTGGCAATGTGATTGACAGAAAGAGCACTTCAGGGTGCTGCTTTAGTTTAGCTTCAGCCATGATATCCTGGATCAGCAAAAAACAATCTTCAGTAGCTCAGAGTTCCACTGAGGTTGAAATATTGCAGCTTCCATGACTGCCCGAGAGGCGGTATGGCTTAGGAAGTTGCTTGTAGGATTGTTTGGAGAACCTATGAAACCTACAGTTATTCAGTGTGATAATCAAAGCTACATAAAACTCTCTGTAAATCCAGTATTTCATGACAGGTCCAAACATATTGAGATTCCATACCATTATGTGCGAGATATGGTTGACAGGAATGTGATTAAATTAGAATATGTGTGTACAGGAGATCAGACTGCAGATATTCTGACCAAACCTCTTTCCAGAGTGAAGGTTGATCACTTCAGAAAGGGCTTAGGTATGATAAAAAGGTTATCTGCTTTGTAATCTATACTTACATATATTTAAGATGTTTAATGTGTAAACTTCTTTGTCATGTTTGGACAATCTTTGGTTTTTTGCCACCTGTGTTCATATCTAAGAGGTGACGATCTCTCAAATACTGAACACTTGTATGTAGACATCATAAGGTGACGATCTTATGGTAGTCAAACTAGCGATCATGTTGGATCTCTGGTAAGACATGGATGTGCCATGACTGCGTTGTGATAAAACATTTATAAAATGTTATTGCACTTATCACAACCTGGATATGATGAGAATTTAAACACTTCTCATATGGTTATCCTTGTATTGCGTGCTTAAGCAATACTGATATCACGTGCTTAGGTGATATCTCAACCAGTGATCATCTTGGATCTCTGGTAAGTCATGGATGTGTCATGACTGTGTTGTGAGAAACATTTATAAAATGTTATTGCACTTATCACAACTTGGATATGATGAGAATTTAACACTTCTCATATGGATTATCCTTAAAAGTATTGCATGTTTAGGCAATACAGATATCACATGTTTAGGTGATATCTTGATAAATATTTGTATCACATGCTTAGGTGATACTTTATATAACATGCTCAAGTGATGTTCTTTTATTTTTCATATCATATGTTTTGATGCTATTTCACATGATATAGATTTTGATGACTGACATTATCTTGGTTATGAAAGAGAAATGTGATGCAAGTTACCTATCTTCCAGAGCTAAGAGGGAGTGTTAATGCATTGTAGCTCCTGCAAGATAAGTAAACCATACTCGTATATGTCTATTATCATTTATATTTTGCTTACTGATTTGAAACATGATAAATTGCTATAAAATAATGGTATTCATTCGATTGCTATAATATATATTGATATGTTATCGGGTTGTTAAAACCCGGTAACATATTATGTGCATCGAACCTCAACTAAATGTTGTTGTTAATAAAGCACCGATTCAGTATTTGCTATCGAGTGTAAACAAGCACCGCTTCATTGCTTGGTAAAACACTTTAGTTAATTAATGAAATATGCACCGATTCAAATATACAATGTGCACTTTGGTTATCGGGTGCATTAAGGCACCGATCCAAATTATGATATGCAATATGTTTATCGGGGTTATATGTGAACCGATCCATTATGCAAATAGCATTGCGTTAAGAGATAAAACAAAAGTATATTGAAAAGGCACCGATCAATGGGCGCATTAATCAATCATGCCTAAAAGGCATGACCGGTCAATACACCTATTGACCGGTTGCCTAAATGATATATATACCAATTGAATTCATTTGGAGAAGACATAGAAAAATATTAAAATGATCTCTCTCCCACAGTCTGCACATAAATAAATCAGAATTGTTAGACACAAAATTATAAATTGCAATCACATAGCATTGCTAGTATTTAACTCGTTCTTCAATAGAAATTGAATATACTTTACACAAGTTAGTAAATTTAAAGCTAGATTAGTTGCTAGAGGTTTTTCTCAAATTGAAGGCTTAGATTATACTAAAATTGAAGGCTTAGATTATACTAAAACTTTTGCTCCTGTTGCTAAAATGCCTACAATTAAACTTGTGCTTGCTTTAGCTTCTAGAATGAATTGGCCTATTCACCAAATGGATGTTAAAAGTGTTTTTCTTAATGGTGATTTACATGAGGAAATTTATGTCTCAACCTACTGGTTTTTTTAAGGAAGGTAATGAACATTTAGTTTGCAAGTTAAAGAAATCAATTTATGGTTTGAAGCAATCTCCTAGGGAATGATATTCTAAGATTAATGCAATCTTTTTTTCTCAAAGTTTCATTAGAAGTAAAGATGTTCCAAATTTGTATATTAAACATAGTGAAGATGACATTGTGATTATTATTTTATATGTAGATGATTTAATTCTAACTTCAAGTTCCAATAATTTGATTTCTGAAATTAAGTTTCAACTCAATCAAAAATTTCAAATGACTGATTTAGGTCTTTCACATTATTTCTTAGGAATGCAAATTTCGCAAACCTCTAAAGGAATTTTCCTATCTCAAAGTAAATATGCTCAAGATCTCATAGATAAGTTTAAAATTAATGATGCTAACCATGTTTCAATTCCTATTGAATTAGGCACTAAGTTAATGCTTCATATGCAAACTCCACTTGTTGATCCTACTTTGTATAGACAATTAGTTGGAAGTTTGAATTATTTAACTCTTACTAGGCCAGATATTGCTTAGAGTGTTGGTTTGGTTTCAAGATTCATGTCTAAACCTCAACAAACACACTTTAAAGTTGCTAAAAGAATTTTAAGATATATTAAAGGAACTATTAATTTAGGTTTGTTTTATGATGCAAATTCTGATTTTACTTTAAAAGGTTTTACTATTTCCGATCTAGGTGGAGATCCCAATGATAGGAAATCTACTTGTGGTTGTTGTTTTTTGGTTGGTTAAGGAGCAATTTCTTGAAATAGTAAAAAACAATAATCTACCTCTCTTGGATCCACTGAAGCTGACTACAAAGGATGCACTAATGCTTCCAAAGAAGCCTTGTGACTTAGAAGACAACTTGAAGATTTGCGTCTACCCCAACACGAACCAACTCCATTGTATTATGACAACCAAAGTGCCATTGCCTTGGCTAAAAATCCAGTTTTCCATGCAAGGACAAAACACATTGCTCTCCAACACCACTTTATTAGAGAACAAATTGAAGACAAGCAAGTTTCACTCCTCTATTGCAAGGGGGAAGACCAAGTTGCAGATATTTTGTCCAAGCCACTTTGTAAAGAAAAGTTCCAATTTCATTGTAAAAATCTTGGAATGCAACCCATTGAAGGGTTTGATGTAAACTCCCCAAGTAAAGCTTAAGGGGGGGTGTTAGAATATTTAATCTTTACTTGGCTTAGGTTTTTTTGTATTTAGTTTAGGATATTCTTTTGGAATCCCTACATGTAATTTGTCCTCTAGTACATGTGTGAGGACAAGTCATTTCTTTTATTTTCCTTTATTAAGGAATACTAGAATTCCTCCTTAAGAGGATGTGGACACATGGACCTCTCTCTCTCTCTCTCTCTCTCTCTCTCTCTCTCTCTCTCTCTCTCACACACACACACACTCACACACACATTTTAGGCATTGCCTCTCATTTTAGGTATTGCCTCATTCATAATAACACAAGGGGTTTTTCTTTGCTTTTCCCCTTTCAAAAGTTCTTGTGCCTCCTTCACATTTGGGTGATTGCTCCAAGGTTTCTGCATTTCTCTTGGTAACATTTACTTCATCAATAAACTTACTTGAATTTTGTTTTTTTTTCCTTGCTTTTGTATTTCCTTTCATGTGTAGACCGCTCGAAGGGAAGTCCCAATGTCATGTTGGGCGATGGAGGTGGGATGTCCGTTCCACCCATGTCGAACTTGCTCAGAAAACTATCCAATCTTGCATCCAAGTATTCGACTGGTACATCTCCTTCAGTCATAGGAATGCTCTCTCGTACTACTCTCTTGATAGTAGGGACATTCTACCGTACCACTACCTCAACCGTAGGAACATTTTCTCGTACCATCCATTAGTCATAAGGGTATTCCCTTGCACTACCCCTTCGACTGCAAATATAACCTTCTACGAAAAGGGCACAACATGATGTCCTGCTTGCACTGGTGATAGGGGTCCCCTCAAATTGTAGCAAAACACCTAGGAGAGTGCCCTCCGCGAGAGGTGTGGCTATACGAAGTGATTTAGTTGGTACCAAATGTGCTATAGGGGGTAACTTGGCTGCTACAAACTTAGTTCTAGCAGTAATCCTCTCTGTCGTAGGGGTAGGTGTTGTTCCCCTCGGTGTCGGTAGTTCTCCTTCGGTTGTTGTTATTGCCATCACCAAATGCTCTTCTCCCCCTCCTTCAAAATGTGGCCCATCCACTTCTTCTACGTCCTCCCCTGAGTCACTGTCGTGAGGTGCCAATCTAAAGTCATCACCACTTCCACTCTCTAAGTCCTCCGTGTCCTCTTCCTCTTCTCCCTCTTTTGAGTTGTCCTCCTCTACGCTCGGCTCACTCTCCTGCTTTCTCCTCTTTCTTGTCAGTTGGACATGATCGCTCCATCCATTCGTGAGTGTCCAAGTGTACCCAATAATACATTGGTCGGTTGGTTGGCTCCACTCTAATTTGCGGCTAGACCCTGCCCCATTTCTCCAATGGTACTTGTGTCCTAAGGGCTTCAAAGAATAAGCCAATTGCATGATGGCACATGTAGAAAGTCTTGTGTTGTAGAGATAGGAATTCCTAGATTCTATTCGAAAGTACTTGCGCCCAGTTGTACACCTTGTCGTTGCGAATGCCATTAATCAACCCTATCATCCATACTGCTATATCTGAAGCCGTGTTGGCTCATGTGAGTTGGCTCTTCACCAAATCCATGAGGCACCGCCAGTCAGGAGAGCTAATGAAAGTTCTCTTCAACCCTTGATTGTTGTTGCTCGCCCACAGGCTATCCCATTGTTCCGTCATCAGGTCACTACGGCATACTAACCTCAACAACCACTCTTTCCTCTCCTTCATTTTCGTGGACGATTTTCCCACATTTTCTCCTCTATTGGGGATGCTAAATACTCGTTAGAATTCCACCGGCTTGAAGGACAATGTGATGGTGGTGTCCTAGATACTGCATGATGGATCTATGCGAATGGTAATCATATCCTACTACAATGATTCGAAGAACCAGCTCCAATTCCTTCACATTAAATACTAGCATTTGTATGGCGTGATCCACTTCTACTCTCTTGAGGGAGTTTTTGAGAGGATGGTCTAGCGGGTTTTCTTCCCACCAGTTATGGCATTCAATGTCGATGATACTCTCGAAGGTCAAACTCTCCACTCTAACCCTCTCATCACACTGCACCTTCTTGCTACTACCACCGGCTCCTCCTACTTTGGTCGTCATGACTCTATGTGTGGGGGGTTGGCACTTGTCGATTTTATTACTGTTGTTGGCATGACCGTTATTATAATGGTTCCCTTTCCTAGCCCAACTGGGATTGCCCAAACTTGTCTTTACCATGCCGAATTTGTTGTCTTTCCAATCTCTGCATTCAAGTTGTGTGATTTCTTCTTTTTCATATCGTGTAGCTTGTATCCCTTTGCCGACGTACGATAATATCCCATATGGTTCTATCTGCAACTCATTTGGACTCGTCCCTTCACCTACGGCTGGATTGTCCCTTTAGTCTCGTATGTTCCTACCGTACGGACTCTACTCCTACAGTACAACCTGTTTCTACCATACGACCTCTCCTCTACTCTGTCTTGTGGGCTCTTAATCTCTGTCGTACATAGTCTCTACATATGGATGCCTCTTATTGCGCAAAGTAGTCACGTATGGCCTGCATTTGATTTTTACATCATATGATCTTGGCCTGGTTATGTTGTACAAACTTCTCCCATACGGTCTTCCTTTCCCTACGTACGGTCTTGATGTCCCTTCGTATGGTGTGGGTGATTTTGTGTATGAACTTTGGTTACGAATTCCGTAAGAACGATGTTGCCTGACACTCCGATACGACCTTCTTCGCCATATGACCTCCTTCCTGCACTGTACGGGTTTATACTTCCCTGTACGGGCCCTCACTTCCTTTGTACGAACCACCACTCTATAGTTGTATGGCCTTACCTCGTTGTATAGATTGTTGTAACCATACGGCCTTTACCCTTCCTATTCGAAATTTCTTTCCCTTCTAGCTCTCTGTTGCAATTGGCTAGTGCAAAATGCCAAAATGATTGATTTGGGAGGTTTTATAACCAGTTCTAGCTTTTAGGGTTAGGAGTAGATAATTCATTATTTTTTATAAAATGTCTTACATTTTATTTTTTGTAATTTTTCCTTCCTCCACTTTATTATTTTGCCATTTGTTTTAATTTCCTTTTAATGTTTACAACCTCCCTTTTTCTAACTTAAATATTTTCCTTAGAAAATCTTTTTTCCAAACTTTACGTCCGTCGAAGTATTTAAATGTGATTTTCTATACCTCTATCCCTGCAGTTGTTTTTTTTCAATTTGCGCAACTTAAATTTTCCTTGCAGGTCATTTTCTCGCCCTTCCCAGCTTTCCCAACTTGCTCCCTTCCCACCTTTGCTTTTTGTTTCGCCCTTCTATATTATTGTTAGCATCCATCTCTCGTTTTGTTCCATGAGGTTCTTCCTATGGTCTCATCTGTACCTCAGACGAGTACCTCCACCAACATGTCCCAGGTGGCTTTTTGTAGCACTCATTCTCGCAACAAGTTCCAAGGTATTCCAAGTCGAAAATTTTATTGAGTGGGGGTGTCTGCCCTATCCCCTTGTACCTTCCATCCATGTATTGGCCTTTGTACGGCTGGTACCATATCACTTCTCCATCAACCTTCAAAGGTTCTACTAGATTAGGTATCACCTTCCAAAGTGAGTTTGAGATCAATAGAGGTGGGGGCTCCTTCCCCTTCGCTACACACCACCTAATCAATTCTTCATTAGGTCCATCCCTTTCAGCGATGAACATATCGTCTGCTTTTATGATCATCTTCAAATGTGGACCCAGGGTTTTTCCGTACTCCTCTGGCTCAATTTCCTCTTCCAGGTCGAGTGGCTCCTCTTCTTTTCCAGCCTCCTCTTCCTTTCGTCGTGTCATAGCCTCTTCATCAATCTCATAGGCCACGTATCCTTGGTGGGTCCCTTCAAACGGAGCCTTCTACATCCAATGTCCACCATACCTCACCCACAAGGCTAGGGTATCAAAATATGTGTTTGTAAGATGTTTGTGAATGCGTGGTATTGCAATACCCTCAACGTGCTCCAGTACCAACCTTTCCTCCAAGAAGGTCACCGGATCAACCCAATTTTCATCCGGTCGATAAGGTTGCTCCTAAACAACCAGGTCTTTTCCGAGCACCTCATTCCTCCCGATTGTCTAGTCGCCACGGGTTGTGTAGCCCAACATGTTGATTCCAATCACAAGATTCTCTCTTTGCTTATATATTTTCAGCTTCGATCCATTCACAGGGTCTCTTATTGGATTATCGTCCAAGGTTGACAGCTTTACCGAGCCATTCTGGCCAACCACCCTTACTTTATAGGGTCCCAACCAATAGATTTGAAATTTCCCAGGCTTCAGTTCATTACGGCCGTTATACTTGAGGACCAACTGTCCTGGCCGGAAATTCATCTGTCGGAGGTGCTTGTCATGTCAGAATTTCCTCCGACGCTGGGCAAACTCCGTTGCCCATTTTGCTAGTACCCATCCTTATCCAATTTTGTCAAGTTTATGAGATGCTCCTTCAAGCTCTTCACCTCCCCCAAGCAGTTTTCTACTGCCACCTGCAAGCTGGGTATGGTATATTATGTCGAAACTACTGCTTCTTGTCTGTACATAAGCTGGAACGAGGTATGCCCCATTGTCACCTTGTAGGTCGTACGATATGCCCAAAATACCGTTGGAAGCCTCGCCTCCCAATCTTCCTGTTCTACTCCACAAGATTTGTATATTATTGACACTAGTACTTTGTTTGTTGATTCGACTTGCTAGTTGGCTCGGGGGTAGTATGGACTTGACAGGCTATGGAATATCTTTAACTTTGTCGACATCGCCCGGATTACATGGTTTACAAAGTGCAACCCCTAGTCACTTGTGATTTGTATAGGGATATCAAACCATGTCGCAATCTGCTCGTACAGAAACCTCGTCGTGTTGATGGCAGTGTTGTTTAGGAGAGCTCTTGCCTCCTCCCATTTTGTAAGATACTTCGTCGCCACGACAATGTATCGGCACCGATGCATATTGCTTGCCTTCAGTGGCCCTACGAAGTCCAAACCCCATCTTTCAAATAATTCTTGTGGCTGTAACAATAATAGGGGCATGAAATCCCTCTTCAATGGCTTACCCACCCTTTGTCAAGTGTCACATCCCAGTACCCACTCTCGAGCATCATAATGTAGAGCCGGCCACTGCAATTCTGCCAATAGCACCTTTCGTGCCATGGCAGCGAGTCCCATGTGTCCTCCAACCAACCCCTCATGAGATTCCTTCAACACCCTTGGAATTTCTTCTTGCATCACACACCTTCGTAGGACCTAGTTGGGTCCCATTTTGTACAACCACCCATTTATCAACTGAAAAAGTTCTTTTCTTGAGTGCCAACTTCCTTCTCTCACTTGGCAGCATATCCCTCCAGAATGTGGAGGTCGACAGTACTCTGCAATTCTCTCATACCATGGTTGCAATGCCGATATTTGGAAAAAGTGAGCATCCGGAAATTCTTCATTTACTCCCTCCGCCAGCTCTCCAGACTTGATTCTCGACAATTGGTCCGTGATCACATGGTTCTTCCCTGGCCGTACTATAATGGTAAAAGTAAATTCCTGAAGCAGTAACCATCTACTCACCCGCCCTTGAATGATTGGTTTGTTCACCAGGTACATGAGGGGTTGATGGTCCACATAGAATGTGAACGGTGTCGCCACGAGGTAGTGTCGGAACTTTTTTATAGAGTACACCATGCCTAGTGCCTCCCCCTCGGTCATATTGTAGTTGCGTTTCACTTTCGAGAGTAGGCAACTGGCAAAAAATATTTGATGATCCAGTCCCTAGTTGTGCCAGTGTAGCGCTAATTGCATAATCGATGCGTCAACATGTACATGGAATTCTTTATCCCAATCTGGGTACACCAAGATCGATGCACTCACCAACCTGGATTTGAGTTCATTAAACGCTTTCTCCATCTCATCTCCCCATGTGAAAGGCTCCCCTTTCCTTGTCAGTATGTCCAATGGGTAAGAAATGTGCGCAAAGACCTTGAAAAATCTTTTGTAGTAGCTGACATGCCCTAGGAAGGACTTCACCCCTATGACATTTTTTGGGCTCTCCATCCTAACAATGACACTTATCTTATCTGGGTCAGTATTTAGTCCTTCCCTGCATACTATGTGACCGAGCAATTTCCCCTATGGCACCATAAATCTACACTTCTTAGGGTTCAGCACCAGTCATGCCCTTCGGAACCTTTCCATACACTCCCTCAATGCAATGAGCTGAGTTTCCTACCTGTTATATATTAACAGGTCATCCAAGAAAGCTTTAAAATTTCCCAAAGACATTTTATCAAAAATATGTAGTATGATCCTTTGGAAGGTGGATAGGGCGTTGCACACGCTGAATGGCATTCTATTGTATGCGTACACCCCGTCCTCTACCACAAATGTGGTCTTCAACTTGTCCTCCTCCACTATACTTATCTGGTTGTACCCCAAGAAGCCATCCATAAAGGAGTACATTTTGTGGCCTGCCACCTTTTCCAAGATACTATCAGTGAACGATATCGGGAAGGGGTCCTTGATCGTGACTACATTGAGGCACCTTAAATCCACACAAATCCTTATTTGATTGGCGTCCTTCTTCAAGGATATCACTATTGGGTCCAAGGGGTTGTGTTCTATTGGTTAACGCATTGAGTTCTCATTGTGAAGATCAAAGTTCAAATCCCAAAGGGACATCTAATATGGAATTCAAAGTTGTGACTCTTAGTCTTCCACAGTTGGCTTCTAGGTGGTTTCTAATAAGTCGATTCTAATTTGTGACTCTTGGTCTTCCATAGGTTGATTCTAGTGTGGTTGCTTGAAATGAGCTAATGGTGTTTCTAATAAGTGGATTCTAATTTGTGACTCTTGGTCTTCCACAGGTTGATTCTAGTGTGGTTGCTCGAAATGAGCTAGTATTAGTGTCATGTTTGTGGTTGCTCGATATGAGCAAATATTAGTGTCATGTAATGGTCTCAAGTTGATGCTCGTATGAGCAAAATATTTGTAAACAATTTGGAATATTAAAAAAAGGATATCACTATTGGCAAAACCCACTCGCTCAGTTCCATTTTAAAAATTATTCCTGCCTCCAGCATCTTGTCAATTTCCTCGTTCACCTTGGCAGCATAATTCTTGTTCATCCGGTACGGCCTCTTCCGTATGGGTTGGGCACCTGATACGAGAGGGATTCGATGTACACAAAGTTCCAAAGGGATCCCCTTCAGGTCCTTGTACGTCCAGGCGAACACATTCTTGTACTCCATGAAAATCTTAAAGGTCACCGCCTTCAATATGGGGTTCCAATCATCTCCAACCAGAATAATCTTTGAGGTTTCTTCGTCGCCAAGATTCACTTTCTTTACACTTAGTTCCTCATATTTTATTGCTTTATCCTTTTCAAACCGGTAGGCTGGTGTGTCATCCACCTGTGCCCCTCCCTCCCGGTATTCTCCATACTCTGGGGGGGAAAGTAGCTCTCTCTGTACCTTCGCCAACCTCTTCGATCTCCCTGATTTCCAACATGTTAAAGCCCGGGTGGAAGAACTCATAGTCCACCATCTGCCAATGGAATAGCCTGTTAAGAGAGTTGGTTTCATCCTCCGAACATCCTTCCAGTTCCAGCACCCCTTCGTCATTAGGTTCCATCTTCCTCTTTCCATCCTCAGAACCCCATTCATAGTCATTAGAGTCGTTAGAGTCCAAGTCGGAGGATGCCAACTCTTCACTTACCATCTAACTTCTTAGATCGATGACGTACTTCCGCCCTTCGCTCTTCATGGAGAGCATGTTCTTCTTCCAGTTATAGTTCGCCTTGGCAACGATCAGCCAACCCCTTCCGAGGTCATTGTACGCCTTCTTTTCCAGTAGGATGACCACAAAGTCCAGGAGGAAGTGTTGAGTGCCAAAAATGACCTTTTGTGCCATGAGCGTCCCGAGAGGTTTGATGTCGTGTTGGTCAGCACCTACCAGTTGGAAGGTTGGAGGCCACAGTGTTGGCTTGCCAAGGCCCTTCCAGGTCTCTTCGAGCAATACATTTACTCTGAAGCCTTCGTCGACAATGGTATCGGTCAACTTTCGTCCCATGATTTCCATCTCTACCATCGTCGGCCTCCTTCCAACCCCTACTATGAGTAGCATGGGATCAATAGCCAGGTTGTCAAGTGATTCCACTATTGGTTTACAGTGTTCCTAGCTAATTGGTTCAATCTCGACTACATTGCTGAGGGTCACCTTCAATTGTGGCATAGTTTGTAGAAGGTCTGCCACCCGTACAAGTACGATGGCTTGCAACATCTGCCTCATTGTCGTTTTTTCATACTCCACCCGTAGTGGAGTACTAGCGGCTTCATGTGAGACCCTTCTTTCTTCCACCATCACCCGTTCCACATCCGCTTTCGCCTCTTGGAGTCTTTCCTTCTTCGTACAAGGATCCGAGTACAGTGCCTTTTTTGTTTGGAGACTGGTGATCACCAGTACTTCCTCGCCTAGCTCTTTTATGTCTAGCATGTTCACTCCTTTCTGTTTCAGGCAATCCACATCCCCATGGTTTCTCGGTCCCCTATTAGGAGGTTGTCAATTCCCAAAGAGTAACATCTATGTTACTACCTTCTATCACGATTAATTGAGCCTAACTAGCTAATTCTTTGTAATATAACTTATGATGCCATTAAAACCATGCCTAAATCCAAACGAATCTGACCCCATTCCTAGAAGAGGGCTTGGCTGCCTAGGGCACTTGACACCACCTCCTTAATGTAGCCCAGATTACCGGAACTCAGTCCATTCACCCTTGGGGCTTTCTATTGAAGTGGTTTTACTCTACCCTTCCCTAGCAAAACCCATCTCCCTTGGGGAATAGAAAGATTAGAATAGATTTATGACTTAGGACAAAGTTATGGAAATAACACTTTGTACTATGGATGTATATTATAACTGTAATACATATTGCAGTCTGTATTAATATTACTATTAAATTCTGCATAAGAACATTATCAGGCTTCATATATTAAACATAGATATTAAGCACATTCCCATGCATACCACCAAGAACAAGGATGTTACTGCATGTAACTTGGTAACAATTCTGATCTGATCTGATCAATGGTGGTGTCACTGGATGCTTTTGTTTCCTTTCCTTTATATCTCTCAATGTGAGGGAGAGGTCACACCTCTTCATTATGGATGCCCTTTGACAAGAGACACACCCTTTCACCATTAGCACCCTTTGAAAGAGTGTAACTCTTCATTACTTCTGCCCTTTGAAAGGGACACAACCTTTCACAATCAGATCTGCAATTCTGATTCCCAAATTATTCCCCCTTCAAATGAATTCTCCTCTCTTTTATACCTTATATTTGGGGGAGTCACAACTTATCATTTCATGCCTTTTGACCATTCATTAACTTTATTCAAATTTTAATTATATTCCTTTATATTTTGAGTTAATTTTTATTTTTATTCTTTTGTATTTTAATTTTATTATTATTATTCATTATTAAATAATATTTCAAAGTGGGGACATTACACTCCACCTGTAGTGGAGTACTGGCGGCTTCATGTGAGACCCTTCTTTCTTCCGCCATTGCCCGTTCCACATCTGCTTTTGCCTCTCAGAGTCTTTCCTTCTCCGTACGTGGATCCGGGTACAATGCCTTTTTGTTTGGAGCCTGGTGATCGCGAGTACTTCCTCGCATGGCTCTTTTATGTGCAGCATGTTCACTCCTTTTTGTTTCAAGCAATCCACATCCTCATGGTTTCTTGGTCCACACCACTTACACAGCAAACTCCCATTATTGTTACGATTTTGGCATTCACGAGCGAAGTGACCCCACTCATTGCACTTCTGAAACTGGATCATGGGTCTCCCCTTCACATCATACTGGATTTTGCTTCTCGACGTGTTTTTATTAGATTGGTTGTTCCCTCACTGATTGTTACAATACCCTCCTAGCGAGGCATCCGAGTTTGCTGGTGGTTTGGGTGTTGTGGTTGGCGGGGTAGCCTATTCCCCTTGGGTGAAGAGCACTTGTGCGCTCCTTGTTTTCAAGTTGTACAGGCATTTCTTGATGGAATGGCCCAATACCTAACAGATGTAATAGAATGATTTTTTCGAGAAAGTGCCCTTGGTATGACCTACCTTGTAGTCGATACACCAAACTTCCTTGCTTTCCTTGACAGTCTCCTTTTTTGCCTTCAATTCCTTCATCATCCGCAACATGTCTCTTTGAAGAGCTTGTACGGTTTTAGACTCTCTGTCACTACTTCCCGTACTATCATCATCGCTGATCCTTTTCTTCCCTTTGGATGTTTTTGTCTCACTCTTGATGTCCATCGCCCGGTTGTACGCTTCAGCATACGAGGGCGAAGGAACAACTTTCATCTTCCTCCTGAGAGATGGGACAAGTCCTTCCACGAACCACCTCAACTTCAATCCATCGGCCAACTGGTGTTCCATCTTGTTCAACAATTTTTTCAGCCTACGATTGTAAGCACGTACACTCTCACTTTTCCCTTGCTTGGTATTATAGATTTCGACTACAATCTCATTGTCATCCCTCAGGAGTTTGAACTCCTCCTTTTCTGCCTTCTTTAGTTCACACCACCCGGCCTTGTCCTTTGCATCTAGGTCTGTGTACCAGTCAATGGTAATTCCCCGAAGGATGGTGGGAAATGCCTTCAGCCAGCAATCGTGATCATCTCGGCCACTCGCCTCCTATATCATGATACATGTCTTACAATGTCGTACAGGGTCCTCTGATCCATCTCTTGAACTTTGGATGTTTTTACTACTCTAGATTATTGTGATTGTGCAGCATTGTCCTTGCTTGGAAGGCACCGTGTGTCGCCTGGAAGGTATCATGTGCGTTCAACCATATTTGACCATTATGCTCTTCGCGTTCCGGTGCCTCTCCTGCACTCTTGGCCACATGTGAGCTCTCTACACGTCCACCTTCTACCTCTTCCACACCTTGGTCACCTTCGTTTTTGTAGTCTCTTCTTCTTCGACTCAAGCCCTCCTATTCTTGATTGCTCCACTAGGGACAGATTTCCAATTCGGTGTAGGTTGGTTTCAAAGATCTTGGCAACCTCGGCTTCGAGGTTCTGTGCTTCCTCTTCGTCATGTTTGAAGTGTTCGGACACGTTCTTCTCAGATTCAGTTCCGGAGTCGTAGCTAGAAGGTGTCCGACCTGGTCGGCAAGATCTTCCTTCACTACATCTGGAAGTGGTAGATTCCTCACAACCTCTGCCAACTCGTTCCACGTACATGATTTTTCCCTCTCCCGACTACGGCTTCTACTCGCACTCCTACTACTTCTCATTGGACTCTTTGAACCTTCAAGGATTCCCCTTAACTGTCATCTTCTTTCACCTTGTTCCCTTAAGCGAAGAGATCTCCATACTGATGTTTTTCCCTCTTCTCGAGTGTTTCTGGTACATCGGTCTTTGTTTGGGCGTAGGGGAATTAATTATCGAGGGTACGGCATCAAGCAGTATCTTCCTCCTCTTCCTCCCTATGGGTCCTCTCTTTGTATCTTTGCAATATCTCTTGCCGACGTCATCACGATTGCTTTCCTCCCGTTGGTCTTACAATTCAATGAGATTTCGTGCCAACCACCTTGGAAGACTTCCGAGAAGATTGAAGACAGCAAAGTTCACTGTGAGTTCGCCACGCACCGTGCCTTCAAGGACTGCTCTCTCCCGAGCTTCCCTATGCACGTACTGGGTGACCGAAACCTCCCACAAGTCTATCAAGTCTTCCATCAATTGATCCTCCCGTACCTCCGCCTGCATTACTTCTTCTTGGGTGAAACTTTCATTTACTAGTAATTGTTGTTGGAATGGTCCACCCATTATACGTGCCTACCAACTGCTGTGTAATGTCCCCTTCTCAACAGTAATCAGCTCAATTGACCATTAGCCTATTTCGGAGACTCGTAGGCTAGTTGGAAGCAGAAATTAGGGTTTCCTACCTCTAGGAGGATGTTTCGGCATTTTTGATGACGTGAATGTTCGAATTTGTCAATTTTGGTTCCGGATTCCTTTTGGGTTTTTGGAAAGCTTTGCAATGATGGTACATGCATAGCAAGCAGCGAAGTTTGGCAAACTTACTATTTTTAGTAAGTGGAGGCGAAGACAGCTTATTTCTCTGGGTTTTTCTAGGTTTTCAGAGAGCTTCGCAATGGTGTAACATGCAATTGAATCTGAAGACTTTTTCCGGACTTACTATTTTTAGTTAAGTACAACCACTGCTCAAAATGTGGTCAAAATCACTTTGGAAACACTTTCTATTTTTAGCAATATGCTATTTTTAGCAGTACTATTTTTAGCAAGGGTTCACCAGGCCAGTTCAGATGATTATTTCCGCCAGGTCAGTTGAGCAGTTTGCCTTCCTACATTTTTGGAGCTTATTTTGGGCGATTTATGCTCAAGGAAAATATTTTACAAGTGAATTATTTATAGGGCATGATGGACGCCTTAGAAAGAAGTATGTTAATTTTATGAAAAATAATTCACTTACTTCCTTGGACGCCATATACCACTTTATGAATATTGCATAGAGTATATTGCTACCTAGAGGGGGTCGAATTGATGTATTAAGAGTTATTTTTTGGGTCTAAGTTAAGTGGTCGACCCCTTTGGTAAAAATACATGATTTAAAAATTATAACAAACATTATCCTAGCTTGGGCGCCCAAATTGGATGAAATTGCATTTCATTTCGTGGCATTTTGGAGGGAGTTGAATTTGAATTTGGAGCTCCAAAAAGTTATAAATAAGTGCCTTGGCCTTCATTTGGAACTATCCATGAATATTGCAACGAAGTGCTGCCGGAATTTCGCTTGAATGCTTCAAGCCTTCAAAGAATGCTTACCTCCTAGTTGAATGCTTAGCCTCTCGCTTGAAAGATAGCGACTAGTTCAGACTATGGGACTATTCTTCACTCAAGAAAATAGATGGAGTTCATTGAGGAATTTATGCTTGATGTTTTCTAATTTTTGATGTGAAGTGTGTGAGTTGCAGGTTGCTGGTTTTCAGTGTGACTGTAGGTGTGTTTTATTCACAAGTCTCTGTGTGGATCTCCAATGTTCTGGGTATTCGATCCACCTTTCCCTATGCCCTAGGCGATTCTTCATTTCAGATTTCAGCGCTTAATTTGGAGTCTTAATTTTTGTATTGCAAATCGCACTTTCTACCCTAGTCATACCATGTTAGACATGGTCTACCTTAGACTTCAGCCCTTCATACAGTCTACTCTCAAGAAGAGTCGAGTGGAGAAACTCAAGACACGATTCTATGGGCCATTCAGAGTCATCAGGAGAGTTGGCGCAGTGGCTTATGAGTTGGAGCTACCAGCGAGTAGCAAAGTTCATAATGTCTTCCACGTGTCTCGCCTCGAGAAGGCACTTGGACACAACGTTGTGCTCTCTTCAGTTTTACCTCCCTTGGATGAGGAAGGACAATTGGTGTTGATTCCAAAGGAGATCACTGATTCCAAAGAATGCTCTCTGAGGAAAAGGACAATCAAAGAGTATTTGGTTAAGTGGAAGAATTTGCTTGTGGAGGATGCTACTTGGGAGAATGAGGAGATTTTGCAGCATCCTAGCTTGCGGTTGCTTGAGGACAAGCAATCTTGGGGAGGGTGGATTGTAATGTCCCCTTCTCAGCAGTAATCAGCTTAGTTGACCGTTAGCCTATTTCGAAGACCTGTAGGCTAGTCAGAAGCAGAAATTAGGGTGTCCTACCTCTGGGAGGATGTTTCAACATTTTCGATGGCTTGCATGTTGGAATTTGTCAATTTTGGTTCCGAATTCCTTCTGGGTTTTGGGAAAGCTTTGCAATGATGGTACATGCGTAGCAAGCAGCGAAGTTTGACAAACTATGTTTAATAAGTGGAGGCGAGGCAGCTTATTTCTCTGGGTTTTTCTAGGTTTTCAAAGAGCTTCGCGATGGTGTAACATGCAATTGAATCTGAAGACTTTTTCCGGACTTACTATTTTTAGTAAGTACGACCACTGCTCAAAATGTGGTCAAAATCACTTTGGAAACACTTTCTATTTTTAGCAATATGCTATTTTTAGTAAGTACTATTTTTAGCAGGGGTTCAACAGGTCAGTTCAGATGATTATTTCCGGCAGGTCAGTTGAGAAGTTTGCCTTCCAACATTTTTGGAGCTTATTTTGGGCAATTTATGCTTAAGGAAAATATTTTACAAGTGAATTATTTATAGGGCATGATGGATGCCTTAGAAAGAAGTATGTTAATTTTATGAAAAATAAGTCACTTCCTTGGACGCCATATACCACTTTACGAATATTTCATAAAGTATATTGCTACCTAGAGGGGGTCGAATTGATGTATTAAGAATTATTTTTGGGGTCTAAGTTAAGCGATCGACCCCTTTGAAGAAAATACATGATTTAAAAATTATAACAAACATTATCCTAGCTTGGGCGCCCAAATTGGATGAAATTTCATTTCATTTCGTGGCATTTTGGAGGGAGTTGAATTTGAATTTGGAGCTCCCACAAGTTATAAATAAGTGCCTTGGCCTTCATTTGGGACTATCCATGAATATTGCAACGAAGTGCTACCGGAATTTCGATTGAATGCTTCGAGGAATGCTTACCTCCTAGTTGAATGATTAGCTTCTCACTTGAAAGATAGCAACTAGATGAGACTATGGGACTATTCTTCACTCAAGAAAATAGATGGAGTTCATTGAGAAATTTACGGTTTGATGTTTTCTAATTTTTGATGTGGAGTGTGTAAGTTGCAGGTTGTCGGTTTTCAATGTGGCTATAGGTGTGTTTTATTCATAAGTCTCTGTGTGGATCTCCAATGGTTTTGGGTATTCGCTCTACCTTTCCTTATGCCCTAGGCGATTCTTCATGTCGGATTTCAGCGCTTAATTTGGAGTCTTGATTTTTGTATTGCAAATCGTACTTTCTACCCTAGTTGTACCATGTTGGGAGGTGCCTTGGGATGTGTGTCATTGATTTGCGCAATGTTTGTTGCTATTTCTCTGTTCTATCTCAGTCGCCTCATGTCCAGGATCCATGTGAATGTGTTTTCAAGTTGTTTGGTTGGGTTTTGAGTGAGTTAGGAGTGAATTCGTAGAGTTTAGTGTTGCTGGTCTACGTTATCCAGCTTGTTGTTCTTGCATATCAGATTCTGAAATTTGGAGTGTGAAGTGTGTTTTGGGAGTTGTTAGTCTATTAGAGTTTTGGAGTGGATCACATCATTTACAATGTTGGACAGTGATATCTTAATCTGAAAATTCATGCTATGTAATGTAAAGCTGATTAGTAATACTAGCAGCTATGTTATTTTGAATTGTATCACAAGGCCCACTGAATAAGTGGAAGAGGCTCAATTTGCCGCCTATCTCATCTTATTGTAATACTGTCCTCCCACTGAATAAGCGGTTGAGTGGATTGCTATTTTCATTTCAATCCTCCCACTGAATAAGTGGTTGAGTGGTCGTTGTGTACTTCAGATTCTTGGATTGCAATTGGCTGGTTACACTGCCAAATTGTTGTTAAAACTTCTACTACCCGCTGGACAAGTAAAAGGGGTTGGCTTGCCGCCCCGCATCGTAATTTCCAGTGGATTATTGAAGCTAAGGATCCCCTTATCATCGTATGCTCTCACCTTCCCACACTGGGCTCTTGGTGATCAGAAAGTGGAAGGGTTACCTTTCAACAGTGTTTTTTATTATCTTTTATAACCCTAATGGGTGCTTTGTGGTGTTTGAAAACTGAAAAATATGAAGAAAAAAAAAGTTAAGGGGATATTTCATGCCACCATATTGATCTCCAAATTTGTATCAGCAACGGCGCCAAAATGTTTACTCACTACGGTGTGGGTTCTCAGATTACCAGAAGTAAACAGAAAACAACAGGTACATGAACAGTAACAACATTTATATTTCACAGAACAATTATGGCAGAAAATATAACTTTTATTCCAGCATGTAAATGGATACAATAACAGTGATCTTGTTCCCATTACAATATAACATATATATACCACCCGACAGTTGGTTGGGATACCAACCATCGATAACTACCAACTAACCCCTATGTGAACATTACATTGCCATTTATTAAACTAAACATAACAAGTATTATTCATATGTCGACATTTTACTGCCAACATCCCCCAAGTTGTCAACAGTCCCCTCACTAAAAAGACTATACCAAGAACCAAGTGTCAAGATATTTACATATTTGTCCCTACTGTCCTTGAAGGCATTTCACACCACAATGAAGTGTTTTTTTTCTAATTCCACTGCCCCAAAAGTGCAAAAATACGCTCTTTCTTCCCAAGCTCCTTTCGGCCTTTTCCACCTCCCCATTTCACAATAGAATTGATGAGAGTAAGTTCTTAATTGAGCAATACGAATTTTTGGCTCTCCACGAAACATTAACCCCTTTGTATGTTTTTTGATGATGATCACAAGTAGGATTGAACTCCTCAATATAATAATTTTTCTTTCTCCATAGCACTTTGCACCATGTTTGCTTGTGGAACTTATCCATAAAAAAAGCCTTTATCTCTTTGCTCTTCAAGGGGCACGCATTCAAGTAGATATTCCATTTACTAATCCATTTCTTGTTTTGTTTCATTCAAGTCTTCTATCTTTTGCACAAGATGTCACTGAAAACAACCTTAGGCCATCTACCTACTTCCATTTGCTCAATTCTTTTTAAATATCTTATGAGACGCACCATAGCAATTGCTTCAATAGGAACAGTCCCTATTTCACTCAGCATGATATCATAAGGAACCGAACTTCTAATTTTGAACTTGCTTGTGATCAAGCATATTTGGATTTTCTCCATTTGTTTCCATTTTGAGTCTAAAGTATTGCTGACCCACAATTCACACCCATAGAGCACAACAGGAAGCACCAAAAGCCCAAAAAGAATTAGTATAGTTTTCCAATCCCATAGCTCTACCTCTTTGCATTGTTTTGTAGAGCATAAAATTATTTCCCTCCTAAAGTTCTCTTCTTTCTGCAACCTTCCCCACTTAGATTGTCATTGAAGTTAATCCCCGGATATTTGTATTCCATAACTTCTTCAAAAATATTGCCTTCAAAGTAGAACTTTTGTTGGTTCTGCTTTATTCTATTGGAAAAAACCATGACTTTAGTCTTGCTGATATTGAGTTGCATACTCACCAATCTGCAAAAATGTTGAAGGGCTTATAAGTGCTCTTGCAACCCAAGAGCCAATTTAGCAATCAGAATAAGAGCGTTTGCATAAAGAAGAAGCCTTATCACAAACTCACCCAAATACACACCATTGCCACCTTTGCCAGTTTAACCACTCTTCATGTTTGTCAATATCTAAGCCAATGGTAAGAATGGTAGAGGAAATGTAGTGATTGTTGAGATGGAAAGGAGGGGAGTTAATGCTGAAAATGGTGTTGGTGGCTAGGGTGCCATCAAATAGGTTGGTGATGGTGTGTCTTCAGTTTGGATCTTGAGTGGTGGTGTTTTGTTACTTCATGTTTTTGGTTGGCAGAGCAGGTTGCGCTTTTTGGCTGTAAAGTGGCCATTTTGACTGCTGATATGTATAAGTGTCTTATTTTTTAGGACAGTGCCCTAAACCCTCACTATTTAATCAAAAATAGCAATAGGAAATAATAATACCAAATATGAAGTCCTTAGTGTGCAATTATGCCTAGTTCAACAAATGTAAACTACAGAAAATAAAACTTTTGGACTGCATGGTATCGGAGTTTGCTCCTACTTTATTATTGTTTTAAGTTAACATTAAATTTTAAAAAGAAATAGCAAATGCAAGAAAAATTATTTGGGTCACTTTTGTTTAGTTAACACAGCTGTGTGTTATTTCTGCATCATAATTTATGTTAAGTTATAAATAGAACATATCAAGTTAAAATATACATCCAACAAAAATTGCATCAAATTATTTCTTCCTTTGCTGAGAAAGTAAATACAGTCATAAAAGACCAAAAAAAATTAAAGTTTAAGGATATAAATAAATAGAAAAGCTCATACTTAACCAGCTGATTCAATTTTGATTATTCATAACAATTTGTAAACCTGTTACAAAATAGCATTTTACTACTTTCACTGCAGAAAGAGATAACAGATAAGTTACAACATACAGTTTGCAAGGGCACCAATAGCTGAAAGCAAAGCGCAATCAAAAAGTGAACCATCTGCATCTAGGCAATATATATCCTGCATTACAGGAATTTATCATGTTCTCATTGCCAAATTACCATGTAACCGTTTGTTCAGCAATTTATAAATGAGTGTCAACTCCATTAAGCACAAGCTATGGGCATCACTTTTACAGTTCCCTAGTCCTAAATGTTTTGCCTGGAACAGAGACTCAAACTTGCAGAATGGACTAATATAACTATCCAAAAGGACTTGTATTTTTATTTATGTAAAGCTGGTGAACAAACAGAAAAAATATTTACCAAATATGCCATCCAAGCTGCTTTTCCATGTGATATCAGCAGTTCCTTCACGTCAATAACACCAGAACTGCATTTATTCCAATGGCCCATCTGTCAAAATAGTTCATAGAACCAGAAATGAAACTCTCTCTCTCTCTCTCTCTCTCTCTCTCTCTCTCTCTCTCTCTCTCTAATATATATATATATATATATATATCTGTGTGTGTGCCAAAAGGGGAAAAAATACAAACTACATTTGCAACTATGTATTTGTAGAAAGCCCAGAATGTTACAAAATCACAATATTTATTGTGTACCAAAAATGAGTAGCTAAGTGTGCTTGATCTGCATTTTTCACCCATTCACAGCCAAATAAAACAAACAAAGAAGCTGGATCATAGTCATACAATAATCAGAGTACAAGATATATACACAGAAAAAATGTTTTATTTTAAAATTTTAAAATTCACTATATTGATTAAAATTAGAAAGAAACAAACAGTTGATACAGGCTTCCTAACTTGTAGTTAGCAGGAATTTGCTATCAGGTTTTAATAGCAAAGTATTAATGCAAGCACTGTTTCTGTTACAGACCCAAGAAAGTTATTTGCTGCATGTTCAAACTACCATAAGAAAACATGAGACCTGAGACACTATTGAAAAATTGGATTTAATCATTAGAATTTTGGATTTGACATGCATTGCCATTCTACAGACATCACTATACCTACATATTGAAAACTAGAGTTACTCTCAGAGACTTGTTCAGTCTCTGAGATTAATTTTGTCAAGCCAGGTTGTGTATCATACTTCATTTATTGGTTTCTTCCATCAAGGTTAGGGTCTGTACTCCACAAAAGCCAGGTTCAATCAACAAAGAGATGGTGAGTGAAAAAAGTGGAGTTGATGCTAGTGAAAAGTGGTGACACTAGCCCAAGTTCATCAGATCAATTTAAAAACAGTATTAATGGAAACAGATCCCAATCAGGCTAATCAGAAAGGATTCAGAGCACGAATGAAGAAGAGAAGATGTTCATCTAGTAGTGTTTAATTATGCTGAATGAGATGCTGAATGGGAAAGCCTTACATCTGGACTTGGTAAAAAATTAACCTAAAATAACAGTTTATTAAAATTGCTGTCCAAGAGAGGTCATATTATCTATCACTTGAGTACTCCACAGATCAAAAAGAAAGCTTGAATGGTGTAAGTTTCCAATGATTCCTAAGGATTTGAACGGAGTCCTTGGGTGCAGTCAGATGATATACAATGAGATCCCATCTCCATCACCTATTGCTCCATCCGAATCTAGTGTTGCTTCATCCACAGCTTCTAATGATTCATTGCAACAGTTTCATATCAATCTTCCTAATAAACTTCATTGGGAGATCTAACTATCAAATATTCCACATTTGTTTACAAAATCCCGTCTATCAAATCTTGCTAACACCATTGAAAACATTTATCTTCTCCTTGATGACTCCTATAGAGTTGCATCATCTTCTTCGAATGACATGAGGACACATTCAGACTGTCTTGTTCTTTTTCAACCTACATCTACTTGTATAGTGATAAATTCTATAGATATTTGTGAGACCACATATCCAACTCAATCATCATTCTTGTTAACACCCTTTATAAGGGTAATAGATTCTAATCAATCCAGTTGTCTTGCCTATGGTGAGCACCATACATCCATTATACCTATCTTTGAATGACATGAGGGTGTTAGAATAATATTTCTTTATATTGTTTAATGGTCAATTATATTGTAATTAGTTGGTCTACAGTAGTCAGTAGTTAGAGGTAGTTAGAAACTTAAATATCTACAATAATTTGTAATCCCTATAATTGTAACCTCTTTTTTGTTAATAGATTAACTAGTTCTTTCCTAAACACGGTATCAGAGCCTTCTATAGGTGTGTAAAATTTTCATGGGCTTTTTAGAAGCTTTAATTCAAAAAATTTAAAAGTTTTCCAGCTCCCAGTTTGCGGGTCTGTTCGAGAGCATTTTTGCCATACCTGCGTCGTTTTTTTCTGTAGGGTTTGGCAACTATTTTTCCTATGCTTTTGCGTCAGACCTTCCCGCATGTCTTCATCTTGACAAGCAACGGTTTTGTATTCACGATTTTTCGCAGCCTCCTGTGACGCAATTTTCTGTTATTCGCGTCGTTTTTTGTCCACGAGCACGATTTCTTTTTCGGACGCGCGCGAGGGTTTATATTCTTTCTGCTGCCCTATCTTCTCATAATTTTCCTCGCGTGACGAATTATTTTGCGGCTCTAAAAAAACCCGCGAGTCGCCTGTGTTTGTGTCATTTTGTGACTGCGGCCCGCAACCTGCATTTCGCGATTTATTTCATGCCGTGATTTTCCGTCATGGTTTTAAATCATGAATATGATTTTTCGCAACTCTGTGTTTTCTCCCTACAACCCACGATTTGTTTTTGGCTACGGAAGTTTTTCTACAACAGACCCAGTCCGCAGCTAGGGTTTCTAGGCAGTGCCTATAGTTTATATTGAACCCTCAGTTCTTTGTTTGCGGCCAGCGATTTTCGGAAAATCATTCTTAGAAATCTATTACCTAGGTTTTTTGGGGTATTTTGTAAAGCTTTCTAGGTCATCATCATATTTTTCTGGGTCAGCCGAAAAATTTCTGCCTTGAAAACCGTGCTAGGGTTTCAGTTTTTGCCTTAGAATCCGACTTGCAAATTTTTTTTAAAAACCCTCTGTTTTCATTTGCTGGTTTTCGTACATTGGAATTTGTGCCTTCACCCGTTCAACCTCGAGGTACGTGATGGCATTTCTAACAAACATTATGCTTGAAAGTAGCCAGAAATTCAAAGGCCGCAACTACAACACCTGAAAGCAGCGCATGCTGACAATTTTTGAGTACCGATGTCTTGATGCAGTTGTTATGGGCACGTCTCAACGTCCAACTACTGCCAAAAAAGATCAGGACAAATGGGATGAGCGCAACCAGGAAGCAATCATGCTCATCAAACTCTCCATCACAGACGAGCAACTCCCTCAAGTACCATCCAGCAAAACTGCTAAGGAAACTTGGGATCATTTCAAGAGTTTTCATGAAACCTGTAATGTCCCCATTTTAGCAGACTTGGATTTTGTGAGATTAACCTATTATCCTGACCCTCGTAGGCTAATGTGTTGGATAGAGGGTCTTTTGAGGATTGGTATCATCTACAGTGTTCAGAGTGCTTCAAATTGGTCTTCGTTTGGCATCATTCGGACATCATTTGCTCTACTTCCTATTTTTAGTAAGTCTTGGGATGTTAGAGATGGACCCCTGGTATTTTTAGTAAAGGGGGTATGGTCATATGCAGTCTCCTCATGTTAGCTCCCAATTCAGACAACGTTTGAAAATACAAAGTATTCATGGAGATATTAATGTTTAATTGGCTCAATTAAACATTAATTATTTGGAAATTATATTATTAAGTTATAAAATGACTTTATATTATAAAGCACTTAAATGAGGGTCTATTTATCATGCTAAGGGGGCCAGGTTTATTAATGATTTATGAGCACATAACCCAAGGTTTAATTACATTATTGATGCCAATGAAATATTATAACATTTTAATGTTAATTAAGAGCTTTTTGAAGAAGTTCGAACTTCTTGAGGAAATATAAGTGTGCAAAAGGAATCGAACTTCATTATGTGATTGGAGTTTTTGATTGAAGTTTCTCTGGAGCATTGAAGTGTAGAATACCAAGGGTTTCTGCAGGATTCAAGGCTTGTCGGCATTGGAGAGCGTGGCTTCTTCATTGTAACAGCATATAGAGGGTGTGCAATATCATCTGATTATGCTTGTGAGAGTTGGCTTCATTCAAAAGTCAATATTGAGCTGATTGGAGGGTTTATTTCAGAGTTTGTTTGCAAATTGAAAGAGACTACAATGTGCTACAGTGTCGTGAACAGTGTGCATGAACAATGCGCTACAGTAGTTTGAATTCTATAGAAGGGGATTTAGAAAGGTGAACAGCTATATATATTTGACAAGGGCTTTGCGTATGAGGAGAATCAAACCAATATATCAAGGCAGCCATTGAAATTCCAGGTTTTCTATCTATGGTCATTGTATTAGAAAATCATTACTTCATTGCATCATTTTCTATTATGATTATATCATGAAATACTTGGAGGTTGCATATGTTTAATGGAGATATAAGTTGCATATTCCACATTCATGGTAACATTCAACATTGATCAGCCACTTAGCTTTCATGCCAATTGTTTGCTTAAATGCCTAATGGCTGTAGGTATACATTGGGATGCATGACAAGTGTTTGTCTTAATGTCAACTAGCTGTACTAGTTAATTTCAGTCATTCCATGTGTGTGTAAAGGTCTAAAACAGCTAGTATATCATTTCTATAACAACTTTGCATTGTTAGAAGCTTTCCATAACTTCATTTGCAGCCTACACACCCAAAGAAGACAAATAAAGAATTCACTACAGCGGCTTCAAACATTGTATGCCAAGTGTTTGACAATATTCCTTGGGGTTCAAATAAGCGAAACAGGGTCAGATTAGCCAAGGGATATTACAAAACCTCTGACAAGAGCAAAGCATTCTTTCTGAAGAACATGCTCTTTTCGATTATGATGTACGAGAGGACACCTCTGTAGGATCACTTGACAAAGATCAAGGACATACGTGATCAACTTGAGGCGATTGGTCGCACAATGGAGGAAGAGGACATGGTCGTCATCACTTTGAAGAGTTTGCCAAAATCTTATGAGCATTTCATTGAAACGCTGAATATCACTTCCACTGACATCAATTTGAAGTTTCTCGATCTTTGTAACAAGCTTTTACAGCAAGATCAGTGACGACAGTAGTTTGGGAGTAGTACCAGTTCCACCTCCATAGAGAAAGCGTTCTCTGCCAAATCTTCTGCTAAGAACAAAGGGAAGGCTCAATCTTCTCAGCCAAAAGGATCTGGTTCTTCTCAGGACAACAACAAGAAGAATGTTCAGTGCAATTATTGTCATAAGTTTGGTCACATGAAGATCGAGTGTCGAATTTGATTGGCTTTTGAACAAAAGAAGAAGGGAGCGTCTCAACCAAAGGCAAATGTCGCCAAACACTCTGAGCAGAAAGAATCCGCTTTCTATGCTTTTATGGCCAAAAGAACAAAAGATCCAATACACTCTTCTACCTGGTATATTGATTCAAGGGCTTCGCAACATTTTACTCATCGTCAGGATTGGTTCACGAAATTTGAACCATTCTCGCATTCAGTAATCTTCCGAGGAGAAGAGTACACAGTTGTTGGTAAGGGCATTGTCCAGATTCACTCAGGGGGTAGAAATTTAATTTTTCTTGATGTCTACTATGTTCCAAGCATGGAACATAATCTCCTCTCCGTCAGTCGGATCATGAGGCATTCTCCTCAATTAGATGTTATCTTCAATTCATCCACCTGCAACATTGTTGATGGGGAGACTGGTACTACAATCGCTATAGGACTTGAGGATCATGGTTTGTATAGACTTGCTGATTCTGGCCATTCTCAGGAGCACGCTCTGGCTGCTAGGAGTACATCCATCAGAACACTTTGGCATCAACGTTATGGGCACTTAAACGTGCACTATCTCTCTCAACTGTCTCAAGAGGGTTTGGTTGCTAGTCTACCTGAGATCCAACCTCAAAATCATGGAGTATGTGGAGCCTTTCAAGCTGGGAAGCAGCATCGAACACCATTCTCGGATGGCGATTCTTGGCGAGCCTCCAAGGTCCTTCAATTGGTTCATGCTGATGTATGTGGGCCAATGAACACTCCATCTGTTACTGGGTCCAGGTACTTTTTATTATTTGTTGATGATTTCAATCGGAAAATGTGGGTGTATTTTCTCAAGAATAAATCAAATGTGTTCAGTACATTTTAGCAGTTTAAGGCATTAGTTGAGAAAGAATCCGGTTCTCAGATTGTCACTCTAAGGTCAGATAATGGGGGGGAGTTTTGTTCCACTGAATTCTCTACATTTTGTGCTACACATGGCATTAAACTCACCACACCATAACACCCCTCAGCAGAATGGCGTCGTTCAACGTAGAAATCACACCATTACTGAAATGGCTCTATCTATGTTGGAGCATCACAATGTTCCTAAGAAATACTAGGCTGAAGCAGTTTACACTACAATCTACCTCCCGAATCGGTCACCTACACATGCCCTTAAGAAGATGACTCGTGAAGAAGCCTAGTCAGGACGCAAGCCTAAAGTGGACCATTTGAAAGTCTTCAGTTCTACTGCTCATGTATGGATTCCAGACACCAAGCGTGCTAAGCTGGATTAAAAGAGCCAAACACTTATGCTTACTGGTTACAGCGACAACCACAAGGCCTACAGGTTGATTGATGTGGAGACAAATAGTCTCATTTTTAGTCGTGATGTTGTGGTTGATGAGACTACTGGTCCATTTATGCCTTCTACTACTCCTAGTCCTGCGACTCAGTCTATAAGACTTCTGATGTTGGTGTTCGTCTTCGTCTTCCTCTTGGTTCCCATGATGGGAGGGCTTCAGAGCATTCTGACTCTGAAGATGAGGAATCTACCGATCCAACACCACCTGATTTTTCACAGGATTCACATCCAGATGACTTTGTTCCAGAAACTCTAGGGGATGTTGTTCCTCCAATGCTAGATGTTGGTACTTCTACTCTCAGGCCTAAATGGTGGGCCAAGACAATAGGAGATCTTGGTGATGATGAGCTTCTTGATGATAGATCAATTCATCGAAAGAGAAAGCGACAAAATACAATCAACTTTGCACTTATGGCCAACATCCATAGCATCCATGAGCCCCAAACATATTCCGAGGCTAAAGGCATTCCTGATTGGGAAAAGGCTATGAAGACAGAATACCATAGTCTTCTGAAGAATAACACTTGGGTTCTTTATGATCTACCTCCTGGGAAGAAACCTATCAGCTATAAATGGGTTTATAAAGTCAAGTATCATGTAGATGGTACTTTGGATAAGTACAAGGCCAGATTGGTTGCTCAGAGATTTACACAACGGAAGGGCATTGACTACGAGGAGACTTTTGCTCCTACTGCCAAGATGAGCACAATTCGTCTTCTTCTCGCCATTGCAGCTCAAGTTGGGATGGAAACTTCACTAGATGGATGTTAAGAGTGCATTCCTCAACAGTGAGTTACAAGAAGAAGTTTATATGACTCAACCTCCTGGCTTCAAGGTTCCTGGTAAGGAACATCAGGTTTGAGGATTGGTAAAAGCCCTCTATGGTCTAAAGCAAGCCCCTCAGGCTTGGTACTTCAAGATTGATCAATATTTGGTTGAACAAGGTTTTCAGCGTAGTCCCTCTGACACTAATCTGTATGTCAACCTCACCAGTGATGATATTCTTTTTCTTGTTGTCTATGTGGATGACTTGATCATTACTGGCAATTCAGCACATTTGATTACAGCCATGTGCCAAGCTTTTGACATGAAAGATTTGGGACTTCTCCATTATTGCTTAGGTGTCGAAGTGTGGCAGACTGATGACAGTATTATATTTCACAGTCCAAGTATGCCCGCAGTTTGCTTGACAAGTTTTGAATGCAGGATTGTAAAACTGCTTCCACACCTATGGAGAAAGGGCTGAAGTTATCAGACAAGTCTAATTCACCTGCAATAGATGAAACCAAATTCAGACAACTAGTAGGCAGCCTCATCTATCTCACTGCCACTAGACGTGACATCAGTTTTGTTGTCGACTACATCTCTCGCTTCATGACGGACCCAAAAGCTAATCATTGGATTGCAGTGAAGCGAGTGCTGTGATATGTAAAAGGCACTTCAGACTATGGCATTCTGTATAGCAGGCGAAACGATCCAAAGTTGATTGGTTATACTGACTTAGATTGGGCAAGATCAATGGATGACAGAAAATCCACTTCTGGGTACGTATTCAGTTTGCATACAGGTGTCGTCACTTGGAGCAGCAAGAAGCAACAGGTTGTGGCTCTTTCCTCGACTGAAGTCGAATACCGGGGAACCGTCAAGGCCGCATGTGAGGGAGTTTGGCTCCAGAGGATGCTATCTGACATGCAGATGCCGCAAGCAGGTCCTTCTCCCTTGTATACTGATAATCAAGGGGTGCTCAAACTCGCCAAAAATCCAATCTTCCATGAGCGTACCAAGCATGTCGACGTTCATTGTCACTACATCCGCTAAAATGGTAGAAGACGGATCAGTTCAGTTGTAGTATGTTCCAACAGCGGATCAGACAACGGATATTCTCACCAAGCCTTTGAGCACGGATAAGTTTGTAAAATTCAAGGGGCAACTTGGTGTTTTTGATAGATTGACCATTAAGGGAGGGTGTTAGAATAATATTTCTTTATATTGTTTAATGGTCAATTATATCGCAATTAGTTGGTCTATAGTAATTAGTAGTTAGAAGTAGTTAGAAACTTAAAAGTCTACAGTAATTTGCAATCCCTATAATTGTAACCTCTTTTTTGTTAATAGATTAACTAGTTCTTTCCTGAACAAAGGGCACATTCAAACCCTCTTGTTCTACATCTACTTCTATGGTGACAGATTCTACAAATATTCATGGATCTGCATATTTAACTCAATCATCATTCTTGTTGACATCCCTTTACAAGGGTACCAGATTCTCATCAATCGAGTTGTCTTAGCTATGGTGAGCACCATACATCCATCAGATTTGGTTGATCACCATATCATCATCTATCTAGCTTTATGTCATATTTGAGAGAATACATTTATTCTCGTGCAGATGGATTAAAGGTGGTTCTAGCAAAGAGGCAACTTAATCTGGAGAAGTCCTCATTGTTGGGATTGTTGGCATTTTGGCATTACGTTGTCATTGATGTCAACCGGTTTGGCAAGGTCACTGGTAAGAAAGAAGGAGTGACCGGTATGATGGCAATTCACATGAAAGTGAGCAGACAGAATGAAGGCTTACCAGTAAGGCATAAACCGGGATGAAGACTGTGTGTATGTTAACATGTTGAGTAACAACAGGTAGAGCAATAAACCGGTCTGGTAGTTGGCTGTTTGTTTATGATAAATAGGCAGAATGTTAAAGTAATCACAATCCACCGGAGGTGAAGATGTGCTACCAGTGTAGTGTGCACTACCGGTTAGCAGAAGAAGAAGGTCTCGCCGATAAAGGGATGTACCGGTATGAGTTTGCTAAATGATCAAGTATGAACCGACTATGTGTCGGTGAGCTAAGTGATTGACCGTTGTGATGCCATGTGGAGCTGAGGTGGCAAACATGCAAAGGTCGGTGAAGCCTCCATCGACATGGTTGTTGAAACAGCTAGTCGACATCAATGAAACAGCCACAAATCACGGGATTGTAACTGACTGATGCAGCTCGAAGAAGAAAGAATGACAGAGGGAGATCAGGGAATAGTTGGAGCCTGGATCAATGCAAAGGAAATCCGATTGCAAGAAGACCTCGTAAAGGAAACAGCTGAGCGTTTTATGAGTCGACAGATTCCAAGGTAGGAAATCTTGTATGTGATTGCTATCTTTAGCAAGTATGCATTGGATAATGGAAAACGTGTACAGATGCATCCCTGGAGTACAGGTGATCGATCCAAGACAGATTGGATTGGATCTCATGAAGATTGTGTCGAGTAAAGGAAACCCTAACCGCTCAGTGTTTGAATGCATTCTTGGCGGGAAATTATGGTGATAAATATATGAGCTCAAGACAGAGCAAGATGATGCTGGAGAAAAGAAAAAGAGAGAAGGGAGATTAAGTATAGAGAAGACTTTTGGCCTTAGAATTTATTCTAAGAAAGTTGCAGAGTAAGTAAGCAAGCAAATCAGTGAGAAGGTTTAACCGGCAGTGATTGGGTACCGGTATAACTGTAGTTCAATAGTTAAGCAAACCGGTGAGGTGTGGTAGAGCAAGGTAGCATCCAAGTGTGACACAGTGTGTTGTGAGACTGTGAGAGATAGAGAGTGCTAATAGAGGCCAAGAATCAGAGAGAGTAATCTCACAACTGGTAGTGTGAGATCCAGTGGAGGAGAAAAGACTGTCAACCGGCAATAACATATTTAATCAGGAGTTGCAGAATTCATTTGCAACAAGAATCCTTAATTGTATCTAATTGTATTTCAATATATACATCGCCAAGTTGGAGCTCGGTGTAGGGGTTGGTGCTCCTTGGGTTGGTGCCCTAAATCTTTGTAATCCAGTGTTTTACTTGTGAGGCTGGATTGGAGCAGTAGTCTCCAGCAGCATTTCTCACTGAGGTTTTTCCCATATTGGGTTTTCCTCGTATATCTGGTGTTGTGGGTTGCATTTGTGTGAGTGATCTCTTTGGTTTGCCTTATTGCCTTACCAGTTTGATTGTTTAGTGCTTAAGATAACAACTGGTATTCTAAAGTTGCTTTGAAAGTCAAAAGTTTAGGAACCATTGATTCACCCCCCCTCTCAGTGGTACTCTGTGTTCAATAGGGATCTCACAATGTCAACTATTTCAAGAAGCTCGAGCAACTGGCGAAGGACCTTATCAGCAGGGCGAGCTCAGCCGTAGACAACATGAAAAACATTTCAAGTGGCATTGTGAACATGGTTTGGTCTTATATTAATAAGCCAAAATCAATAATCTAGGTCATCTCTTCTACATACCAAGATCATGCCACATCGGATGCTATTAAAATATCTCATGAAGTAGATACTAAAGAAGACAAAACTCTTGGAGTCTTAACGAAGATAGATCTGATGAATAAAGGAACTAATGTTCTTGATATTTTGGAACGAAAGCAATACCAATTGCAATTTCCTTGGGTTGGTGTTGTGAATCACCCACAAGATGATATCAACAAAGGGGTTGACATTGTTGCTACACGAAGAAGAGAATGAAGAGTATTTTGCAAACAATCTAGAGTACAAGCTTTTAGCACATAGCATGGAATTTGGGAAGGACTTTATTGACCAATGCCAAATGCAATCATTTATAGTAGATAGGATCAAATGAAGTCATTAGAGCAAAGTCAATAAAAAAAAAATATCTAGTGTTTACTAAGATAGTGTTGAGTCCTACTGTTTTATCATCCAATAAAATATTGTATGTTATCAAAATCTAGTATCATTTTGTTTAGAATAGGGTACATTCTTATAGTATAGTTATGTCAGAATATACACGTGTCAAAAAATTAATTAAAAATTAAAAAACAAAAATTGTCTCATTTGTAATTGGGCACACTATCACTTATACACGACGTCCATCTTGTGGGGGCACCCTAAAATTGATCTTAAAAGACAAATTTGCTAAGTAGTGAATAAACTTGAAGGCAGAAGGCAACGGAGGAAGGAGGAAACTCAACATCCTCTCATCAATCACCAACGAAGAGGTCACTTATCTGCTTTGGTGGTGTTTTGTTGTGGTGTGTGCTTCTATTTCACATCATGAGGGAATATAACACCTATGTTCCATTTCCAATTGCAATGATACTTTGTATATTGTTGGAGATCAATTGGCAATGATCAAAAATTGTAGTTATTTCTATTCATGTGCGTTATTTCCTTATGTAACCTCTTGGTGTAAAATGTTGTATTGAGCAAAAGCACTAGTGTAATGCAATTCATGGATCTTGATCCAATTAGTGGTAATCCAAAAAACCATATGAGATGAACAGATGAGTGTGTTCCTATTTGCGTCCAAGTTTGTGGTAGACCTATGTGAAAATCATGAAAGATTGATAAGAGGTGCCTTTCATTTGAATCAAGATCATGAGCCACAAGAGTTAGGCTTACTACAATTGAAAGTGTTAAAAGTTTGAAAAGTGGAGAATGTAGACATCATTGTTATTGTAAACAATTATATAGGAGAGAAGCTGAATACAAAGATCCTCTGACTGTTGGACTTTTTGGAAGTTTGGTCACTCGATGATGAGTTCACTAGAAGTGAAAGCAAGATAAGTTCTTGTATGTAGGTGATCATGTGCAGCAAGATCTAGATAGCAATATGCAGACCTAAAAATATGCTTAGGCATATGATTCTATTTCCAATTCATGTGATGTACTTTTTCCCCATGTTCGCACTAAGGGGAGTGATAGGAATTAATATTAGTGCTCGCATATATTAGAATAATGGTATGCGAGGTAAAATGAGTTGTAGTAACAATTCATGCAATTGCTATGATTGTTAGCAATATTGCATATGTAATTTGTTAGATTTGTTAAGATGTTAAGATGTTAAGATATTGGTTGTCTGGATATTTGTTTGTATTACGAGTTGTTAAAACAACTCATCTATATCAGGGAGTTGCAACGGAAACACTCCTATAATATAGGAGATGAAACTCCTACAAAGATGTAATATGATTGAACAAATAAGAGATAGAGAGAATATAATATTATTTGTGTGCTAAATATGTTCCTAATTTCTCTCACATTATACCTAAATCTTAAATGGTACCCAATTCATCTTATTGGTATTTGTAACAACATGTCATTGACTTGGAGATCCTTGAGCAACATTCAAAGGATTCATTTGTTTTTAGCTTGTTCTACATTCAATCGCACAAGGTTTTGTTTTGTCACTTTTTTCAATTAGGCCTAGGACTCCTAATCTAATTGTGGCACCTCTCAACACCAACATGGTGACACTTGAGCAACTCCCAGAGACATCAAATATTTTGAGTTGTCTTTCCTCATATTCCTTTTAGGAATCGAAAGATATCTTGCATACAACTTTGGTTTTATTTTTTCCTAAGAGGAGAAAATGTTGTTTGGCAATCCTACACCATCTTCAGCATTCAATGTCGAGCATCTACCATTTACACAAAAAACAACACATTGAGGGAGGGTTGCATGGTCTTTCTTCTCTCTATTCTATGAGGAAGTTTTCCCTCGCTTGGGGTTTTATCCTTCTCACTTTATATTCACTTAGACCTCCTCTCTTTATCCTCACTTTGAGAAGAGTTGTCCTACAAGTTTTCTCCTCCTTTCCAAGGGCATCATCATTGTCGATGGATAACTAACATGACCTAGTTGTCAAGACCCATTTCTATTTTTCATTTCTACTAAGTGATACTTATGAGAGGCTATTGATGTAATACATTATTCATCTTGGATATGTTCTATCCCAAGTGTGATATTGCACCTATTTAATGAGTTTACTTAGGATAATAGGACTATTTAATTATTCTCACCTAAGTAGCTAACAATGACATGTGTCCACTTTGACTTGCAATACATAAGTGCCAATAATACCTTGACAACTCTTGACTAATGTTTGTTAGGTGCCACCTCCATTCAATCAAAACCAACTCTATCTCATTTAGACTAAGTCAACTCAACTTCTAACTAGGAGTGATTAAGAGTTAACTCATACCTCTTGAACATGTCATATCCTTGATCCGTGTATCCAAGAGGCCTATATATTTGAATGTTACTATTTGTAACCTATCTCATAATATCGAATATATAAATTCTTCATTCATTTTCCTAGTTCTATGATTAGCTTATAGGCATTTGATCTTGGGTAGATTTGTTGTTCATAACAATTTCTAACAATTAGGCAAGATCAATTGATAATCAAAAATCTACTACCAAGTACATTTTCTCTTTTGGTTTAAGAATGATTTCTTGCCGAAGTAAAGCTTCAATAAATTGTACTTCTATCTTCCATTGAAGTTGAATACAAATCAGCTATGAATGCTAGTTGTGAAGCAGTTTAAGTAGGTAGAATTTTGGCAGATTTTAAGATTCCTCAACATTCTCCAACCCCACTCTTCTCTGATTATCAAGGGGTTTGAAGTTTGTGAAGAATCTAGTATATATTGCTCACACCAAACACATCAAGATTCATCATCACTATATTCGGTAGCTAGCAGATTGTGAAGATATTTCTCTTCATTTCTACACTTCTCAATAACAACCTGCTAGTTTAGTGACAATACTCTTGATCTTGTTCATTTTCTCAAATTTCAGGACAGGCTTGGTGTTATTTCTAGCTTAATCATTAAGGGGGAATATTAATATATTAGAATAATATTAAATAACATAATAGCCTGACTCATATTAGAATTGTCTATAATAATATTTTATAACTACCTTCATTAAGGCTATTGTAACTACCATAATTATACATTTTGTAATTGTGATTTATTCTTAAGCATTCTTCAATAATATAAGGTTGAGATCTCTACCTAAGAAATCGCGTCTTTTCTCTCATCTCATTCTTTTGTTCATACTAACACATCTTAGGGCAATGAATGAACAACATCAACCCAAAATTAATTTCTTTCTATTTCTTTTATTAGTTTAGCTTCTTAGGTGCAAAGGACATTATCTAGTAGCAAGTCACATACAAATTAAAATTCAATTTGAATCTCTTTCCCTCTCACATTGGTGCCCTAGACTTGTGGAGGACTCCACTTGCATCATAAGTCAAAACTTGGCAATTCAAGCTCTCAATGTGCACGGAAAAAGGGGTTTGCAGAGTTAAATTAGAAAGGAGTTCCAATTTGCATGTGCCAATCCTTACTGCATGCCTTATCTCAAATCTGTGCGCCCATTTTAAGAAAGAATTAACTAGATATATTTTTGCAAGTTGAATTTGAGTTTTGCTTGGCTAGATGAAGTATTGTTTGGGTCTTGCATACCTTAAGTGTCCAACTGAGTTCAGCTTCTAATTGGTCTCTAGGTATTGGAGTTGGATAAAATCTGCATGCCACTTAATGGAGGAGTTGTACTCCTACTCTCCTTCTTGATGGTTTATGGCACCATATTGAAGAGTCTAAAAGAAAAAAAAATTAGAAGGCATTAAGGTTAGCTCTTCCATTACATATTCCAAGTTGAATTTGTAAAAGAGGATCCTTATCTAACTTGAAGAGCGTAAGAGAAGAACTGCAGACTTAATTCTCTAGCACACAATGTGAGAACTGCAGACTTAATTCTCTAGCACACAATGTGTCAAGTTTGTTATAGTTTGAAGTCTTCATTGGTGTTAATCAGTATTGGGAAGTCGGAAGGAGTTGAGAATTTGTCATTCATAAGTTTTCTAGATTGTCCAAATCTCTTCAAAAGGTGCTCAATCTAAACTTGCAAACAATTTTTAATAAAATCAGCAATTTTTCCACATCCTAATGTGTTTGTGCCATCCCTAATTTTTTCTACTTGTGTGCATTGTTAATTTTTTTTTTTTTTTCTTAAATATCAGTCGTACATGGAGTATCTATTTTTTCAGCTGAGTCAAGTGAGGGGTAAAGGCCCTTTCCCATTAAGCAAAGATAAAATAATAAAAAGTATCACCCTCTAAATAGGGGAGATAATACGCTTCAGACTCATGAATCAGGGAGTAAAATTATGATCCAATCTAAATAAAAGAATACGACTGTTAAATGAACCTTGATGACCTCCAAAAGAGTCTAACCTCTTTATATGCAAGCAAAGAATCATTGTATTGTTGACTTGAACATTTTTTTTGCTAAAGATGACTTGCTTTTGTTTTCCACCTCGGTCCAACATTTTCCTACGGCAGTGTAGCCAGCCCAAGAGCAACAGAGGAAGAATTGTTGGTAGTGTTGGCTGAAGAATAAGGTTCTCCAACCACTATGAAGATGAGTTAAGTCACTAATTCAATAGGAGTGGCCTTATCCACCATAAGCGAGGAAGCAAATGAATATTCCAAAAAAAAGGACTCAAACATTCCTTGGAACCATTTCCCTCATCAAGGCAAATATGTCGATGATTTGGAGCTGCTCCCTTCCACCAGGTATTATGCTTTAGGTTTTTAGCCTAATACTAGAAAGAGGGAATTTTGAACAATCATTTGCCTTGTGTCCTGTAGCATAATAACATTGACACCTTAATGCTATGCCTTCATAGTCTGTCATTTGCTCCCAAATTTTGGTCCCTACTTTGATCCCTATTTCTGCTAGTAACTATTTGGAGAGGTGTATGTTAGAAGTACGATTGTTGTTGCACCGAAAGATCCACCTGTTAATGCTCCATACAACCACTAGACTTATAGAATCCACAAGAGAC
The DNA here is from genome assembly GCF_030272615.1 of Cryptomeria japonica. Lineage (NCBI taxonomy): Eukaryota > Viridiplantae > Streptophyta > Pinopsida > Cupressales > Cupressaceae > Cryptomeria > Cryptomeria japonica. The sequence continues at coordinate 561,458,517 of NC_081414.1, read as the reverse complement.
AGTTAAGCCATGTGACAAACCCGAGCACTGCGCTGCACAACACAAGGAGACCAAGGGCACACACCTTGCACCAATCCCCCTCCCAGCGCAAGCGAGGGGGTTTGAACCTGTGACCCAGGCTTTGATACCACTTGTTAGAAGTACAGTTGTCGTTGCACCAAAAGATTGACCTATTAATGCTCGATACAACCACTAGACTTATAGAATCCACGGGAGGCAATTAGGCCATGTCACAAACCCGAGCGCTGCACTGCACAACACAAGGAGACCAAGGGCGCACACCTTGCAACAATGTATTTCCACAAGAATTTGAGCAAATGTATAAAAAGACTTGAGGGTGAAAAAAGAATGAGAATTCAATAACATTGACCCTAATATGAATTTCACAATGGTATTTCCAATTGCAATGAGATAGGAACTGTTCCAATAATGCAATAGCAGATTAGGTAATCTAACCCAATTTGGGGTATCAAAAAAGGGTTTTTGTGACAGGATTTTAACTTTCGGAACCAAGGCTTCATATACAATTAGGAGTTGCCAAGCCCAAGAGCCCTTTTGAATCAACAAACCTCTATCCTCAACTTAACCACAAATCACATAGAAAAAAATTTGGCAGAGGAGCCAATGAAAATTTCACCTTCAAGGAAGGGTTGTCAGACTTCTAAGGTACATTTGTTGAGTTTTTCCAAGCTAGGCCATAGACTATGGAAGCAGAAAATTAGGGTATGATCTCCATGATTTTATTCATCCTTTAAAGCATCTTTTTTCCATTGCACAATTGTGAAGCCATTGATCACCACAACTCCATTTCCAATTGGAAGTCCAATGCCAAGAGTAGGAATCTGCAACATTTCATTTAGACTGCAAAGCACATGTTTCTTCACCATCAGATTGGCCATCAAGCTCGCCATCTCCTTTTCCTCTCCCAAGTCCAACAAAACTCCAACAAACATGGATGATGTGTCAAAGTTCACCCTGTATCTATGGTTTGTGACCAATGAATCCTCTCCTAACAACCATTTAATGGCATATAATAACAAACCAGACCAGGCTTTGAACACCTTTTTTGAGTCTCAACTCCGAGATAATCCCTAAAAAAGCCATTTATTGTGTCATTGGTTAACCCAAAAGATGTATCCATGGTATTCTTACATCCAACAGTAGGTGGAGATGAGTTTACAACACTGACTTGCTTCAAGATTTTTCCTGTCTTATCACCCCATCTCATAATGGCAAGAGTAGATTTGATATGGCCTTTCTTCCATCTTGCACATGCTAAGGAGTATCGCTCCATCTAGGTTGTGGATTAACTTGCCTAAAAATCATTCAGTTGTACTCCTTATATTTTGTGATCATTCCTCGTGTAGGTTGCACTTGATACCATTTTGATATTATATTGTATGGAGTTCTTCTCAATCATTCACAAGAATGCTAGTTTTCTTTTCTTGGATCATGTGATGCCCACCATCAAATGGACATGGGCATGCCTTATTTTATTTTTGGATACTCGATGAAACTCTATGATACTTTACCTGGACCTATATTTTGGTTTTACCTGAACCTATATTTTGGTTTTACCTGAACCTATATTTTGGTTTTCCCTGGACCTACATTATGATTATGGATGCTTACAATCATGGACTTTATTATAATTATTAGATTATATTAATTACATATAAATCTTGAGTTTTATTGTTATTGCTAATTAGAGTAGTTGTTTGTAAATTAAGTATTGCTCATCATTATCGTTGGATTAATTAAGTTTTGTGTCTTAGTCATGTGAATTGTTCTACTTGAACATGTTTTCATACATTAGTGATATTAAGCATCTGATTAAATGGATTTGAACTTAATTGTAATTATGCTATGTAATGGTTAATTGTATTTAAAAATTATAGATGTGATGTGATTTTGTTTTAAATAGTGTTGGATATGTGGTGCATAAATTGATGAACATGTGGTATATGAATTGATCAGTTGTTGTTTCAAACTATTTGCTCTTAACTAGACTAATGTTTGCTTGAGATTTTGCAAGCTAACCTTCCATGCCTATCTTATAGGAGGTAACCAAATGACCCCCATGAGTACAAGCCATGTGAAGCCCAACTCAATCCTTTTGCTGGGACTATAATCTTATGTTCATGATGTTATTTGAGTAATGTGAGATTGCACGAATGTTGTCTTGTGTAAAGTCTTGTTGTTTTTGAGTTAGTAATTTAAATCAGTTTATACACAAATAATTTATTTTCGGATGCAACACAAAAGGGCCTTTTAGAGGGTTAAAAAAGTCATAAATTATGTTTTTTATGCATTTTTGAGACCCTAGGTGGGTAACCTAGGTTTGAGGGGTTAAGTTTTGATCAAACTATTGCCCATACCTCAATAAAAATCCCTCATAAACACCCTTTTTATGAAGTGACGAAAATGGGGGATGGAGGAAAAGTTAGGCCATCCCTATTCCCTCTTCAGTCTTGAACCCCATTTATGAGAGGGGACAACAAAAGAGGGGGAACATTTGAGAACCATTCCTCTTAATGAGGGGTGGATCAAAGAAAGGGGAGTTTTTGGATAACTAAAAAACAAAATTGTGAGTTGTGTCATGTTCCAATAGTAAACTTTTGGGCATGACGGATCCTATCTATGGCATGATTTGCCAAGTAATACATTGGCATATTGCCTTCTCTATAGGTATGTTGAACCATGAAGGAATTGAAAGAATTGACAGACGGCCAAGCCAAATATAAATTATTATTAATTTTCCAATTTTCAAATTTTCATTTTTCAATTGAGTTAATGATGATCATCATATCACCCTCTATTTCAACATTCTTTAATCCAAATTGAAGGCATTTTTTAAGACCTAGCACCAAAACATGTGCCTTAGCCTCCTTGTTTTGTAACTCTTTGATTTTCTTTGATGAAACATTAGTTAGGTTCCCTACCAAATCTCTGGTGATGATTCCAAACCCAGAGAAACTAGGATTTCCCCTAGATGTTGTGCCAAAGTTAAATTTGGCCCACAACCACTTGGGTGTAATGTGCCTTTTTAGGATATTCCTGATTTTTTCCCTAAAACAATAATTCCAACTTAAGATGAGAATTGCATTATATTTATAAATATAACTTTATCAAAAAAAGATGAAATTTATTATGATATTCAACTTATAATTCTATGAATAATTCTGAAAATAGAACTTATTTTGATTTTCTGTAAGAATTCTCCTTCATCCTGTGATGATAATGGCTTGTCAAAGATCAATAAATCATATGTCATGCCCCCTCTTTGAGATTAAGGACTTAATCCAACCACCCACAAACTTGCATATCTTACACGAGGGATACAAAGACATACACGAAAAGGATAATGAGTTCATAGCTATGCAAACTAATATCAAAGGAAATGTAATCATACAAATATGCTAATATCTAAGACATCAATTTCTTGATAAAACAGAAATGAGAAAGCAATGATTTTATTACTAAAGACAGCGATAAAGTAGTGTTTATTAATAAAAAACACTAATAAGATCTGACTCAATAATTATTATGAGCAGCGATCGAACAATAATTATGATTACTTTAGGACAGCAACTAAACATTGTTTAGAGCAGACCCATGCATATAGTATGGCCAGTGATTGTGATTAGTAAAACAAAGATTATGATGGCAGGCAACAATTTGTATATTCATGTTAAAGGCAGCGCTAATATTAACTTTTAAGAATGGCAAAGAGAGCGATTAGTTTCAAAGAGAGGTTATAAACTAAAGATGATGTCCTTTGAAAGGTTTGTCACTCTTCAAAGAGATGCCTCTCTTCATGGAGGCTTGAGGATATAAAAAGAGATCAAGTGGAGAGGAATAAAGAAGATTTAGAAATCATCCATCAGAAAGAAAAGGAATTCAGAACAGTGACTCAGAAGATAAATCCATAAAGGACCAATGGAATGATAAGGGAATTAGAGCAGATTTGGAGCAGAAGTTCTTTTACATAGAATCTGCATTCATCAAGTATTTTGATCAGATCAGTACTGACATAAGCAATCTGCATTCCAGAATACAGCCATCTAGTGTTATAGAAAATATTGTGAAATGCTAATCAATCTAGATTCTTAATTATTTATTAAATTTATTTATTCTCCCAAAAACAATCAAATGTGGGTGAGTAAGGAGAAGCATTTGGGAGAGCAGATACGGGTTTCCCCTCTAAGTAGGCCACCCCAAGTTGGATGGAATTGTCTTGGTTGGATGTTCCTGCCACTTGTGGGCCAAGGGGTCAAGTTGTCTTGGTTGAATGCTCTACACCCTTGGGCTTAGTTGTGGATGGCCTCAGGAACCCTTTGTGTTATCCTCTCCAATCCCCATGATGGTTGGCTGTGGGAAGTGAAATAAACAATCATATATGGATTAATAAGTAAGCACTATAAGGAGTAGCAAACCAATTCCCACAATGTAAGCACACCACTCCAAGTCAGATGAAATTGTCTTGGTTGGATATTCCTACCACTCGTGAGGCCAAGGGGGTCAAATTGTCTTGGTTGGATGTTTCGCACTCTTGGGCTTAGTTGTGGCAAACAATCTTCGGGCACCCTATCATGTTTTTCCCAATCCATAGTATGGTTGATTGTTGGAAGATGAATTAGAGAGTTCAATTGATATTACATGATTTGGGTATAAAATACCACTTGATTATTAGTGCAATTGATTATATATGCTTTTATAAGTTATTGGAACCCTAATCCTTATGGAAATAATTGACAGAATGCATTACATTTCACATGTTGACTAGCGTTATTGCAGGGTTTAAACCAAAGTTTATGTTGGAACGACAATTGTTAATTGGTACGTTGTATTTTAATGAACTATATCTCTTATTTTAATTGAACTTGTGATTTAAGGGCAAGATTTAAGTATATCCCAAAAAAGAGACATTACATCATAGCACAACACTCAATTGATCAAATTGCGAATTTACATCATAGCACAACACCCAATTGATCAAATTGTGAATTTACCCGTAAATACCTTGCAAATCTGCTGAGCTAAAAGACCCCGTCCCTAACTCACCAGTGTTGAAACCAAGGACCCCATCCCTAGTTTGTCAAAGGTAGGAAAAGACCTCTTCCTTCCAAACCCTAGCTCACCCTGTGAACCCAGACCCTGTCTGATGACAATATCAAGGACCCCATCCCTAGCTTGCCAAAGGGTAGGAAAAGACCCTATCCTTCCAAACCTTAGCCCACCCCATGGGCCCAAACACTGTATGGTCGCAAGTACTAACTAGAATTCAAAACTGATGACTTGGTGACTTGGTATATATGGTAGATTATTGCTGAAGAATATTTCCTGATGGATTGACAATCAATCTCTTGAATAATATTTGAATATTCTTCGGAATAATTCTTGAATGAATTTCTGAAATTATATGTATTGCTGAGTGTACTTCTGATTGATTGTTAATTGATTCCTGTTCTGCTGCTCTGAAATTATCTTGTGAGTCGATGCCTCTCCCAATGATTTATCTCCTTTTTATATCTTATAATGAGTTGGCAGCACACTGGTTCACTTTGCAAGGGATGCATCCCTTAAAAATTAATCACTGCCTTCAAATGATTATATTTTCTTTAACCCTGGTCAGCCTTTATCTTGAATAGCTATTATATTCCCTTTAGCCTTGGTCAGCCCTTACATTGGATTGCTATTTTACCCTTGGTGGGCTCCTTGTTATTGCCTAGATTTATTGTTAATAAAGATTGTGATCTGTATTGATTAAGGGCTGCTAACCCTAGTTTGGTGGGGACATGACATTGGGGGTGGTGGCCATTTCACCTCTTTCTTTACTTTGTTTGTGGAATTCACTCCACCAGCCCCATGAAATGGGGAGTTACATTATCTTTGTTATAGTTGGGAACATATGCTGTGATAAACAATGAATTTTCACCATAAAGAATACTAAATCCCTAGGAGGGAAATTGAATTGAAACCAAAAACAATTCATTTTACATAAGGTAAATTCACCAAGAGAATACATTGATTTGGAAACAGAAACAATCCAATTTAATTAAGGTTAATCTTCAGCTACTAGCAGCATGCATGATAAAAGGATAAAATGATGCAAGCAATATGCAGACAAATGCTGGAAACTAGGAAAGTACCAAAGAAATCAATGTTAAAAGCAGAGTATGTAACAAGAAAATATATAGATCAGTTGACTCCTGATCAGAAATACTTACTCAAAAGTGCCTATTGCTCTTAAAAAACTGTCTTTTTGGTTGTGATTTAGATTATAACAATTATGTGCACTGAAAATATTAGGACAACAAAGTTACAAAAGTTCTCTCCTATGGGATAAGGTAATAAGTCCTGAGAAACTAGTATATCAGCAAACATACAAACCTTGCAAAGGCATTTGACAACTGTTCAGAAACAGAAGCTGCTAGGTCCACCGATCTGCCTGGTCGAACATGGGGAGAACAAATAGGTGGCATTTGAAAGTCCGTCACTACACACAATGGAACTCAGGCAATAATAAGTGGTTTATTTCAGATGCTAGGAACAAATTCATATAAGGATATCACAGATTCCAAAGTAGGGTGAAACTGACCAATGCAACCTTCATCAGGGGCCTCAGCTGCAGGTGTCATCACTTCCAGTTTCACTCCAGCCAGCATGGTCTGCAATTGCAAAACATATAGAAATTTAGACAATGTTTGCTTCATATGTCAAATCTTGTCACAAACAAAGATATGCCAATACCACCCAGCTACGGTCACCATTTTAATTGCAGATTAACCCAAGATTCAAAAGTAATCAACGAATGCAACTTCAATAAGGAAATGTTCTGCTTTTTTGTTCACTTTACATAGTGAAGGAATTTGAATTCAAAATACTCAGATGTCATCGTAATTTCCTGACATTTCATAGAAATCATTATAAATGTTATGCAAAATACACTTATACTGGCACAAATTCACTCATTGTCATTAGGAGCTGTTGTTATGTACCTAAGGTATGATATTATAATGTATTTAGATGGATGGAGATGTCGCCATGTAGCACACATTTCTTAAGTTAGGGATATTAGGTCATGTGGACAACATGTGTAGTTATTTATATCAGGTGATGAGTAGGGCTTCATTAGGATTACTTCTCCATTGCTAAGTTGCAGAAACAAAATCAAAATCAGGTATGTTGGTAGGATATGCCAATACAGCAAAAACAATTGGGGGCTTGGGTACATTGGGGTACATTCATGCAAAAACATATAAAAATCATAAAATATATATTATAATTTATTTTTTTTATTCATGAGGGGAGAACTTTTAGCTTGGCCCACACCAGGTGAAGCCACAAACAAGGGACTGTTGGAGTAAATATGGTTTATCCTGTTTTACTCTATGCTTAAGTTTACTTAGTGTTGTGAAGTTTTCACACATCACCCCATTGCAAGTGGGGACCCCCTAGTTTTCACCTTTTAGGGTTGTGTCTTAGCATTTTAGGTTTTTGTCTCCGATTTCTTTTGTCTCTATAAATGAGTCAAGGTTTCAAATTTTGGGAAGTCATCAAAGTCAAAAGGTGAAGGAATGGTCAAATGGACATTCTAATGTTACAGATGGGCTCAGATAGGTCGAAGGAGTAAAATCGCAATTTTTCAAGGTGAATTTTGACAACTTGCTTTTTTAGGTATTTTGTTTTTTTTCTAAATTTAGAAAGTTTTTTTTTGGCATTTTGGGGCCAATCCAGGACCCTGCTTTTTCGGCTTGCTTTTTTCTAAAAATAGAAAGTTGCTTTTTTGGGGAAAGTTGTTTTTTGCTTTTTTTGAGGTTTTGGATTGTTTCAGGTTCAGAACAAGTGTCAAGTCAAAAGAATCTATCCATAATATACACCAATTGTGAAATAATTTTCGAAACCAAAAGATGCATTCCAGAAGAGCTAAGTTTTGATGAAAAGGCTAAGATCAAGGGAGTTCACTATTCATGAAACCAAAATCATCTGTCCTTGGTGAAAATCTCCAGTCAACGTGAACTCTGCCCATGGTAAGTAAGAGATTTCCCTATTCCATGATGAAGTCTGCCCCTGGCATCTTGAAATCTTCCTCAAGGCATGATGAAGTCCGCCATAGCATAACCAAATTCTTCCTTGTGCTTGTGTCAAGTCCGCCCTAGGGGTAGATGTCAAAGTGATTTAAGTATAGTAGAAAGGTTTGAAATTTTGTTTAAGTGTGGCAACATCTTAACAACTTCCCATCAAGAGAGCAAGTCTGCCCATCCCAAGGTGCAATAATTCTTGTCGACTAGCAAAGTCCGCCTAGGGAAAGGTAAAATTCCTTAACCCCATTCCAAGTTCGCCCTACCTCAAGCAAAACTTCCTTGGGAGCAAGTAAAGTCTGCCCAAGGAGTGGGTGAAGAAAGTCGTTAAGTGTTGACACTTGGAAGGGGAAAAGATCAGAAGTTTTGGTTAAGTGTAGCAGATTTCTAGGACACTTAGCAAGTTCGCCTAGGAAGAAGCACAAATTCCTTGAAGAGGTACCAAGTCTGCCCTAGGAAGGAGTAAGAGAAGTGTTCAAGTGTTGGCATAATGATCAAGTAGATAAAGACAAAATTTTGCCTAAGTGTTAAGACATGGAATCCAGCCAAATGATGAAGTCCGCCTAGGCGAAGGGAAAAATTCCTAATCACGCATGAACTCCGCTCTTGGGACATGAAATATTCCCCAATTGCTAGCAAAGTCTGACCTACCTAGATGGAAAATTCCCAAACCACTTGCAAAGTCTGCCCCCTTGGTGTGAGAAATCAATTCCTAGTCATGTGCAAAGTCCACCCTAGTGGAAAGAAAGAAATCGTTGATGGTAAAAGAAATAAAGCAAGTGTGAAAAGCACAAAAGAATTTGCCTAAGTCATGTAAGGAAAAGAGTTTGAAAATTTGGCGAAGTGTTGAAGGAAAAGAAAAGGAATAAAACACAAAAACAATTCGCCCAACATGAAGAGAAAATTTGGCGAAAGAGTTTAAAATTTTGGATTAAGACACAAAAGCTAGCACATGAAAAGAGTTTGCCTAACTCATGGAAGGAAAAGTTTGAATTGAGCAAAGTGATTGAAGGAAAGAAAAAATAAAAAATAAAGCAAGAAGAATTTGCCTAAATCATGTATGCAAAAAGAATTTTTTTTTTTTTTTAAATTTTAAAAAGCAAGGAGGAATTTGCCAAAAAGTTGAAGAGACTTCTAGAATTAACCAAAGAAAGAAAATTGCCAATAAGTTTTAAATCAAAAAAAAAAAAACCAAGGAGAGTTTGATTCAAGGCTAAAACTTGACCACATTCATTGCCTTTGAAAAATTCATTAAAACAAAAAAAACAAGGCAAGCAAGTTTAAATTTCCTATAAACTTAGGCTTTGGTAAATTTTCTATTCACAACTTTCTTTTCATGCTTAGGAATTCGAACTCTTCTAAGGGTTTCTTTCAAGTTGTGGAGTAGATTTTTAAGGTGTAATTGCAGGTTCAGCACGATTTCAAAGAAAAATTCAGACAATTAGAAGCAGTCCTTTGAGGAATTTCCTCAAGATTTTCAGGTTTAAAGCATTTTCAAGGCAGCTTTCCAAGATTTCAACACTTTTAAATTCTTTCCTCAGTCTGAAATTCTGATTATCAAACCTGTGCATAGGTTTTCTACATCAAATTTTTCGAATTTCATCAGAAGAACAGGGTTGCTTTTTTGTGTTTTTTCAGTCTTGGAGGCCGAAATTCTCAAAAAACAGACTTTGTTTCACAGATTCCAGAATTTTTAAGTCTGATTTTAGTTTCTAGAATCTTTTCCATGTCTGATTTTCATTCCTATAGTTCAAATCAGACTTAATTTCATAATTTCCAAGAATTTTCCAAGTCTGATTTCAACTTCCAGGATGATCCTAAGCCTGATTTTCATTTCTAAATTCATAATCAGACATTTCATTCCATAATTTCCAAGTTTTTCTAACTCTGATTTTTCGTTCTTTAGACTTACTTAGTCTGATTTTGAACTTGATTTCAAGAATTCAATCAGAAAATCAGAGTCCTTTCAATATTTGTCATGCCTATTTCCCTAACTTAGAAATTTTTCATATTTTCAGGTAGTTGATGTCAGCTCAAAAAGAGATTTCCAAAAAGGTGAAAATGAAACAAAGGAACCGGGTGGAAAGATGATTCCACAATGCATGGAAGGACAACATTCACGCTTCAAGGTGGAATCCAAGGATGAAAGGAACAAAGAAGAAGGACTTACACTTCATCAAGACATTCAAGATGATCAAGTCATCCAAGGATGAAAGGCTCTACATCTACCTTGGATTTCTTTTGAAAATCCAAAACACAAAAGATTCCACACAAGGAGCGATAAATTCAAGATGCGATGAGAATGGAGAGAATGTTCTAATCATCTTGAATTTCCTTTGGAAATCCAAGAGTAAGGGTCAATACAAGGACTCTTGAAGAATGTGGCAACATGAAGTCAAGAACTCCACCCGGGAATCCAAGTCCAAGGCAAGGAATTTCATGATCAAGGAAAGAAGATAGTTTTAGAAGAGCTAATCAAAGGTATAGACTTAATCATCCAGAAGATATTGCCTAAGGTATCAACACTTCTTCATGATGGAGAATCAAATTTGCAAAGAAAGTTGAGGTGGCATCCTAGTCATCAATCAACCAATCCAAGGGTTCCGAGTCAAACATGCCCAAGTGCAATGAACCAGACTCAGCAAGTGGAAGCTATTTTCTCATTTATTATCCAAAACATCATACGTTTCTCATTGGCCAAAAGGAGTTTTTTTAAACAAACCCTAATTAGGGCTTTAATGTTTTAATCTTGGCCATTGATCTTGAATCAATTTGGGTCGTTGTTTTGTAATGGGTTGCCTATATAAACCCTCCTCCTCTCATTTGTGAAAGGAGAGATTTCTGAGAAATTGTTGTAGTGATACTTCTTAAGTGCTAAGACATAATTCATTGTTCAATTGTTGGTGAATCTTATCTACTTTTGCAAGTTAGCATAGTTTCTTCGCTCTCCTTAGAATAGATTTCATTGCCAAGTTGATAGATTGAATGAAGGATTTGATAGAATTGCTTAATGTGGAATGGATGTGTTCATACTTCTGATAATTGAATGATTCTCAGTTATCGTGCAAAGTTAGCCTAAACCAGCAAATGGAACTTAACTTCTATCACTATGTTCATTGTTCAAAATGTTGATGAATATGAGTGATATGAAAATCTTTTGAATTCCTTAGAAGATAGTGTAGACACCTAAAATTGTCTTGTCAAAATTAAATAAATATTTTTATTTATTTAATTATTTTATCATGAGCCTTCTATTTATTAGATACATCTTTATTTATTTAATTAATTCATTAATCCTCTTCTAGCCTTTCCTTATTTAAATAAATATTTTTATTTATTGAAATTATCCTTTCCCTAAACTAAATAAATATTTTATTTATTTAATTGGTCCCACTTCCTCTATTAATTAAATGAATCTTTATTTATTTAATTAATTCATTAGTTTTTTCTCTCCATGACACATGTCATTTATCTCTTAATTTTTCTCTACCTACCCCCTTCATATTTTATCCTTTTTCCTACCTACCCTTTAATCCTAGTCGACCATTTATTCCTTTCACCTCTTAATCTTATCCTTTCATTTTCTAAAATATCTTCTATATAAGAGGATTTATTCACCCTTTCACGACCCTAACTAATCAGTCCAGCAATCTTTATGCAATCAAGCGACTTCACAACCACAATCTGTTCTATGTTGAGCTCTTGTGCACACATACAAAATCTGAGAGCAAATATATCAAACAAGATCAATGGAGATAGGAGACAATGGAGATCAAACACTACTTGGCATGTGAATGGTATTATTATCTTATTTGTTGATTTGCATGTTCTTAGGTTTCTTCACTGGTGTATGGTGAATACTTTATTGTAGAACTAGGGTTTCTTGTGGTTGGATCTTTTGTAGTTTTACAATAGTTTATCATCATCATTTTTCACCTCACACAAATAGCACCTTTTTTGTGTAATTGTTGAATTTGGCGAAGCAAGAATTGGTTTTGGATTCCACTTTTGCAATTTCCGTCTCCAGAGTTCACAGGATTAGCTTAGGGTTAGAATTATCTTCCTAAACCCCCGTCCTTTTGCCTTTTTTTTTAGGTCTTAGTAGAAATTGGATTGAAAAGAGAACTTATTGCAAAATCATTCCAAAAAGAAGAAAGTTTCAAGTGTCAGCAATCAGCAAAATCCTTTGATTGATTCAATCCTTGAACAATTACGTAAGTCCCCCTTGAGATTACCAACATATCACAATGAACCAACTCAAACTATCCGCATTGAATCTGGAACCTTGGAGTCATCTTTGTGATCACACAGTCCATTTGTTCAGCACTTAGAAGATTTTGATCAAGAGGGAGGGGGTAGGATATCTCAGGGTATTTTATTCTGAGTTGCGTGTGCATAAAAAACACACCAACACTTAGGCAATTATCATTTTACGCTTGCATTTAATATTTCCTAAGTGCATTGATATTTGTAGTGGGGTAGTTAAATATTGCCAATTCTCTACCTAACCTTTCATCTTATTGAGACACATGTCAGTATCTTGTGCTCTCACCTCTCTAGCCTTTTGCTTTATAAACAAGCTCATTGTACATTGTTAAGCATCTCAAAATCATCATTATCTCTGGTGAAATGCTTTTCTCTCTATTATGAAGGTTATATTGTTGTTTGTGATCCTACAGTCAAGTCTTCTCTCCAACATGGTATCAAAGCCTCCATTCAGTGTCTCCTTCCGCAACATCTAAGATCTTCATCAATTTGAGTTTGAGATCACAAGTTTTCGATTGGTGATATATGTGCCATTTCATTTGGCGCATCGTCAGTTTCAATATTTTTTCTTGGTTCTTTGGCTATGTTGGTAGACCCTAGTTTGCTCAACATGCATTATTATTCGGCCTTTCTCTTCCTTGATCAGCTCACAATAAATTGTCTTCGTTTTGGCCTTGCATAGGCAATTTATATTTTGTGAATGGTATTCTTTGCACTCGCCAACACTTTTGCTATTCTTTGGAGTCGTTGAAGGGGGTCGTATTTGTCCAATTCATCGACCAATACATTAGGCAGTGGATCTTTATATTTATCAGTGTTCGCGATACTACCTTTTACCTAAGCGATTTATTTGTTTAGGCTTTGATTTCACAGTATCACACTAAGAGAATTTTGAATGATCTGCAACATATATTGGAGGTGATTGTTTTTGGACTAGGCATTTTCTCTAGCAATTGATTTGGTGATTTCATTACTTTTGTGGGTGGATTTGCTTCATTAGCAGCTATCTCTAAAATTTGCATCTCTATTCTTCCTTGCGTGGGCCTATCTCACGTAGTCTACAAATATATTTTGGTGTATCCCATATATTAGTGGGCTTGGTCATGGTTTAAGGCAGCTTGTGTTTGATCTACACCTTTTGTTCATTGATCGAAACTTGCTCTTTTGTGCAGCACTCTTTCATTCGACGTCTCTATTTGCAACTCGCAGCAATTTTTCATTGGCCTACGTTTTTTATTGTTCATGATTCCAAATGCTAATTTGATTGGTGGAATTTTTTGATCTAAAGCAGACTATATAGTTTGCTAAAGTTCAAGGAAAATATTTCCTCCAATTAGGGTTTGATATATCGCGCACAGGAATGCAAGTAGGGCGCACAGGAATGCAAGTAGGGCGCACAGGAATGCAAGTAGGGCCCAATTTGGGCGTTGATTTGAGTCTCATGTGGGACTTCCCACGTCCACTCCACTGAGGACACTTCTTGGCTTTAAAAAGCCCTTCTCTCCTTCTTTGTATCATGAGCTTATGCTCATGTGGAGTGTGCTCGTCTCATGCGCTATTGGCATTGCGGTGACTTTGACTCTGCAAGAGGTGTGTTTGACTTGGTGATTGATGGCTTGTTGATTATGTTGACTTGGAGCACACATTTGTTGGCCAAGTGGTGAAGGTTGGCGCAGGCACCCGCCAACTCATCACCCTTAAAGGGCCCAATTTTTGCAGCAAAACAATTTTTTTGCCTTAATCGGCTATTTTTGGAAGTTACATTATTATGTGTTGGCTTTATCTCTGAGTTTTGTTTTTTTTTGAAGAATCATTATAGTTGAAAATGGGTTTTTCTTTGGAAAGGGGGCACTATAGGCAATGAAGCGATTTCATAATCAATTATCTTAGTAAGCTTCATTTATTGCCATATTTGTATAATCTTGTTCCTTTTCCTAGCACACCTTGTGAGAATCTCATTTGGAAAGGCTATAGGGCTCAAGTGTTTAGAATTATTTTTGATCATATAGATGATAACATTTTGGAGTTGCTTACTCATTTTGAGTGTCCTCATGCTCTTTGGACTCACATTCGGGAGCTATATGTGATCATGATACTCAGTCGTTCCTCGATGATCCTATTTCCAATTCAAATGTGCCTCTTCATTCTTCAAAGAAGATAACCCATGTTTGTGATCCTTTTGAGGTTTTTAAAACTTCAAATGAGATTGCAATTGCTTCAAGGATTCTTGATACTTCATGAGAGATACTTGATCAACCTTCACTTTCATTGACTCCTTATCCAGAGTCATTTGATACTTCCATCATTCTTATTCAGCAAGATTATCATTGTCTTTCAGATTTAAAGGACACATTTGAGGGTTTATCTCTCCTATTTGATGATATTCATGATGCAACTTTGTCACATCTTCATCTTTGTCTTTGGAGCTTGTTCAAAATCAGTTTCCATTGGTTCCTTGTTTGTTACCTTCTATTGTGATTGGGTATGATTGGTTCATGGCATCTTCATCATTCAAGGACATGACAACATATGAGCAGATTTCAGAGACATAATGATCCTACATTTGGATTCTACTTCCTAATTCCTATCCAGAATGGGAAGCATTCCTGCAATCGCACTTGGTTTATCTTCTTCCTAAGGGGAGAAATGTTGTTTGTAGGCATTGGACTATGTTTTGTCTTCAAGTACTCACCATTCTTGCAGGACATTATCCACTATGGGGGTGCTATGTAGTCTCCATCTTTCCTTCCTATGGGGGAATTATTGATTGTATATACATGATGTATTAGTCCTTGGGGGGGTGTGATTGAGTCTTCCATCCATGCATCTTGTTTTTCTCTCTTTTGGAGAGGAGTTTTCTTCCACGTGGTTTTCTCCTTTTCTCCAATTGTGAGAGATCTCTTTTCATTGCATTTGCATTGTACATGGGTACCTAAAATGGTTTTGTAGCCGAGACCCATATTGCATAATAATCTTCTCCCTAAGTTGCACTTAAGGGAGGGTGTTGAAGTAAATATGGTTTATCCTATTTTACTCTATGCTTAAGTTTACTTAGGCAATTATCATTTTATGCTTGCATTTAATATTTCCTAAGTGCATTGATATTTGTAGTGCGGTAGTTGGATATTACCTACTCTCTACTTACGCTCTCATCTTATTGAGACAGATGTCACAATCTTGTGCTCTCACCTCTCTAGCCTTTTGCTTTATAAGAAAGCTCATTGTACATTGTTAAGCATCTCAATATCATCATTAAATGGTGAAATACTTTTCTCTCTATTATGAAGGTTAAATTGTTGTTCACTTGTTTGTGGTCATGGAGTGGAGTCTTCTCTCCAACAAGGACCTCACCCTAAACATGAACGCACAGCATCAATGATAGTCCAGAATTGCGAGCATGGTAGACCAAATCAGGACACCAAGCCCACAAGCACACTAGCCCAACGAGGATCTGAAAAGCATATTTGGAGCTCTTAGTCACTTGGCATGAACATCAATACCATCAACGCAAAGGTTTAAACCTACAAGTACACTAGATCAGTGAGGGCACAACGCCCCTCAATCACAATGGCCCGACGTTGGTTTGAACCTTAGTGACAAGAACAACAATGCCACGCTTTAACCATCACATTATGCCATAAACAACAATTATTTTATTTATAATTAATAATGTTATATAATTTTTAGTTTTTAAATTTTATATTATTTTTAATTTATAATTTTATTATATATTGATATATAGTTTAATAAACACTATGCTAATATAGTATTTAATAATTAAATTTTAAAACTATTTTAAATAGTAAATATATAATAATTATAAATTAAACATTACGAGTGGGAAGGAATTATAATTATCACCAATCGAGTAGGATTAGATGAACAGGTTTAGATGCTCTTCAATAGATGCAAGGGATGTGGATTTCCCAACCATACCATCTCTTCTTAGACTTACCGGATACAGAGGGTTTTTTAGTGTTCCTTATTCGGATTCCTGTCATTGGTTTTCAATTCATATATTTTGATAAATATAAAATAAATATAAACAAAATGCCAACAGTTAAAATATTGTTTTTGATTCATAGATTTCGTCTCAAACAAAATGAGGTTTTCATTCATAATACAACCTGAAATTATGCTTGGGGTTTTTAATTTTGGGAGTAAAGAATGTTGTTTAGGGGTTTTTAGAGGCCAGGGAGGCAGCAAAATCTAGGGATGAAAATTGCGAACCCTAACCAATTTTGTGCTGATTCCATATAGAATCTTATCCTGAGACATTTTGATAGCTCCATAGTATTATTAGAAGGTCTATATAAAGAAGGTGATTATAATTGTAAAGACAAGGTGATTATAATTGTAAAGACATGTGTCAAGCATGATAATGTATTTGGGATCTCTTGAGATATAGCGTGGAATGGCTTCTTTCATAAGGAGTGTTGTACAGTGTTAGCCTACCTCAAGAGTTTACTCTATTTCTACATCTATTGGATATTAGGGCATCTTGACCTATGAACATCTCTTAGGTTGTGTGAGATCTATCTTGTTTAATATACTATTTCCATTATCATATGTGTGGATATTATCAGCTCTACACTTATATAGCAAAGTAAAAATATCCTGCAGAAATTTGCCCCTGTAATTAGGAGCTACACAAGAACACTTTGGAATTTCAAAACATACTGAAACATGACAATAAAAGAGAATTTATTTCTTGTAAAGTTCAAGGAATCAATATATTGCTGCAAATACTGCCTTGGGTTTATAAATAGAAAAATGATTTTGATACTGTAATTAAATACTAATCAACTGATCAACACATTCTTGTCTTTGACCTAACCTCAGAGAAGAAAATTCCCCTTAGACTTCTTTACAGTTGATTGACATACATGTGAGTTTTACAACTAGGAAGATGAAACTTCATATGTAGCAGAAATCTAATTCTGATCGAATGAAGATATTAGTACATTGATCAGCTCATGGGCTAAGCAAGGTTAAGCATAACCAACTAGTATATATAGAAGACATTCTAATCAAATAGAGGCTGACAAGGTTTGAGTATTTATAATTAAATATCTAAGTTACCAGTTCTTCCCCTTTTGGCCTGGGTTCTGGTTCTGATTCTTGCCCGGTCCTGGTTCTCCCCGGGTTCTCCTTGGGTTCCTCCCAGGTCCTTCCCAGGTGGCTGGGTTCCCTGTGGGTCCTGCGTCACATGACCCACAAGGAACCCGGCCACCTGGGAAGGACCCGGGTGGAACCCAAGTTGAACCCAGGAGGACCCGCGTGAACCCAGGTCCGTGGTTTCCCAAAAACGGGGCCCACAGGTCAAAAAAACAATAAAAATTAATAAAAAATGACTTTTTAAAATAGTTTTTTTATAATAAAACTCTAATTCGCCCCTTTATGACTTTTTAAAAAAGACTTGAAACTTGAATATTATCTTTTTTGCAAATAATGAATATGATATTAGACTTTAGTTATTAGTTTACTGATTACATTTGCGATATATGAATATTTATTAGCATTGGCAATTAATAATTATGGATTTATGATTTATCATTTATCATTTATGTATGGAAAGTCACATTGTATATTTTATTTTTGTATGGATTGTATATATTGACCATATATATAGTATATGGATATATATATATAATTAAAATATATATATATGTGTACGGACGAACCCGTACCCGTACCCAAGATTTTATTTTTTTTGCCGAATCCACGAATCCAAACCCGAATCTGAACCCAAACCGGTAACTTAGTTAAATATCTTCAGAGAGACATTGCTATTGACAGGTTGGCCTTTTCAATCAGGGTACTGCCATCCAGAAGCAATGTTTACATCCTATTGAAAATTTGAAATTATGCTCCACCATTAGTATCATATTTGTGAATGTTTTTTCCATTATGCAACTGACACTCGTAAGAACATATGACGCGATAAAGTTCTGGCAGCCTCCATTTGTTTTGGCATGTCCCTTTTCCAAAATTAAGATATATTAATTTTAAAAACACTAGCTAAAATAAAAACTAATAATATAAATATAAATGTAGAAAGGAAAAATAAAGGCAGTTTCAAATGTTTGCACCAAAATAGGGCCCATGGGTCCTATTTGTGGAAGGTATATTTACAAGTTTCATTGGCTCAGTTGAATCATCTGATTTCTTATGCTGACATTCAGCATTGAGAGTAGTCAGTTTGAGTCACATCTAGGGATTAAACCCCCTTGACTGCAAATCCCTGAAGTTAGAATGAAAACCTTTACCTCGGACTTGGCAATTCTACACAAGAATTGCAGTTTGGAGCTGATTAGAGTTTGTTCACTCTTCGGGATTGAAGTGATCAGATTTGCAAGCAAATATTGGAGAGTTTATTGCATGCCAGAGGAGCACCATTATCTGTGGATTTTAAGGCTGTTGTTGTGTAGCTAGGTCGGATCCCTTCTAGGGCCGACCTAGTGCACAAAATACCAAGTGGCCTGTCGGCCTTGGCATTTGGATATCTCAGTTGTATGAGTCTAATTTGGGGCAGGCCCTATTTGGGTGAACCACTTATGTGTAACTTGTGATTAAGTTAAATGTAACTTGCAAATAAGGGAGACTCATATGTAACTTGTAATATATAGGTCTGACCCTATCCTTGGAGCCAAAAGTATATGGCCGACTTGAGATCTATTAGGAGGTATTGATTCATATACATGCAAGGTCATGATTGCATCAATAACAATGAATTCAATAACATGAAGGACATGTAGTGTGCTCGGGGGTGACGATAAGAGCTTATCGTCTATGGTTGGGAAGGCAACAGATCTGATGTTTGCCTGTGGTTAACGAGCACTACCATAAAATCAACAAAGACTGTTGGAATAAGTTGATATTGATTTTGGACCAGTCCTAAGAGCTGCACCTATCCTTTACCAGATTGCAGCTGTGAGAAGATAATATGTGTGCTGCCTAAGTAATCAAACATGTCATAGCCACCAAGTTTGGGTAGATCGCACCAATTATGGAGTCCCGTTGCAGGTCTAGTGCACTCTACATCCATTTTCGGCACCTTGAAGAGTAGTGCAGGGCCAGAGCAGCATACAGTTCATAAATAGGTGATCATTACAGTCCGAAAGGTCTATGAATTAATTAATCCAGGGCGCAGCAGTTCACTCCTGCCATCTAGACCCTGCCCTTTCACAAGTTGCATATCTGGGAGTGGATTAGAGGGTCATCTGCAGATTTATACATGGTGATTCTTCATCAGACCGTCCACAGCTCCAGTCCATGTATTAGTCTTTATACAGTGAGTGATACCTAGCTCTGGAAGTTTTTATCAAATCCTGCATTGTCAGTTGTTTCAGGTCTATTTCTTAAAGCAGCACATACATTACTTGTGCCTGAACTGTCAAATATTTGTTGATTAATAAATAAAAGTGAGGAGTCTTTGGAGCTATTAATATGGCAATTGTTTTTCCAATTTATAACTGCACATGGATCTGATTGGTAGACGTCTCTGAGTAACAAACAATGATTTTAATCGGTGAACTATATCTATTTTTCTAGCAGTGTTAGTGCATATCTATTTGTTACAATTAGAAACCCACAAACGGAAATTTCATATTTAGCCAGGACCATCACATGTTAGCATCGTTCCTCTTTGTGATACTAACATCTGGCATTGAATGCATCCCTTAGGCATGGTGGTTTGTTTACTTCTAGGCCACCGTGTATGTCTGTATGTTGAGATAGAAATTTTGGGGAGTGAGCATGTAACCTATCATACAAAATATGCAGACTTGTCATACGTGTACTCACTGTACTGTGGTAACACTGTCTGCATAGATTAACCTCGAATAAATCATGTTAAGATATTGCTATCAGGATTCAACTGTGTAGTTTTCAATACATTCCGTACAGTTTTATGGATTACTTCTTTCTTCTATTCTACCTCAAGACACAAGAGTCAAAACCAGTCAATCATAATTCTGAGCATGGCAAACACTTGGAGTCAAAATGACTATTGTTTCTTTGGATTTTGCTAAATGCCTTTGCTCTTTTACACTATCATTGGTTCAGCTTGCATTGCTTTTATGTTGACTGCTCTATTGTTGTCTGCTCGTGAAATCACTATCAATTGGCTTGGGAGCTCATGATATTGTTATTTCTCAATTTGGGTGCCCGTCATATCAATATCTCAAGCTATGTACTTCGGCCTCGTTCTCCTATTTGAATCATTTGCCTGCATAAAAATATTTCAATACGAAATTCTGTATAGCTACATTGTTTTGCTCTCCTAGAATTCTCTTGATTCGCTTAAATTGTATCTAGCTTAATTTAACTTTTATTTTGCTTGAGAAGATGCTTCATTGTTTTGGGTACTCATCAAACCACCATGTATTGACGTGGGTGCTCCATAAATCATTATTCCTTGACTTGGGTCCTCATGAAACAAGAATTTCTAATAAAACACTTCATGAAATCACTACTTAGTCCTGAACTTCAGTCCCATTGATCAACTTTGGAAGAAAATTTTCAAGTATCACATTATAGGCCAATTTTTTTAGTGCTAAAAATAAGAAAAGTGTATTGTAGAAAATTTTGAGGAAAACATGGCCAGTACTGTTTTGAATATGTGCTAATTGGCTAATTTAAATTTTTATCCCAAATGTCTGCAACAAACTTATTAAATATCAATTCTCATATTCCTTCTAACTTTGCAATGGCGGAAAATATATTACGTTTATTTCAAAACAAAACAGGATGATAGCTTGAGAAGGGTACTTACTGTCTTGCCAATTTTAGCCATGGCTGAGCCATCTGCAGTGCGCACCACTCCTGATACATTTACCACGCACCCATTACAATACAATGAATAATATTAAAGAAATAATAACACCCACATTAAAGAAAACTACAGAAAAGCACGCATGTCCCGGAAGAGTTAAGCAAGATGACCTAGATTAAGTTCTGTGGGTCTAGCTTTTCCAAGGGGCCTGGCATCGGGACGAACACTCTCATTGAGGTAGCGCTCATAAAACTGCAGAGGGTATAGCCTTCTAAAGGCTTCTACGTCCATGTCCCCCACCAGAGCAGCTTTCTCGCTGCTACTGCCCATTGATAAACCCTAAATGCTTGTGTAGCTTTTCGATGCCCCTCCTTTCACTCTATTTTATAACGCTTTTAACAATGCTGGATTTTTCTGTGCAATTGATGCATTCAAGCCCATTTTGTGACCCTTTCTCTTTGTATACTGAGAGCTTAGTCGTCGGTCTTTGTTGTAGGGAAGGATTTGTTTACGAGGTTCTGCAAGCATTCGAGGGATTTGTCTGCAGCCCGAGGGTTGTGCCACTTCTGCAATCTGCAGTTGGCTTGTGTAATTTGTGCTTCTGGGCTGTGACTAGAGCTCACAAAGAAGTGAGCAGGTACTAGCTGTATTGTCAATAACTAGTTCATATTTAAATTACAAAAATATTTATAAAAATACATTGTTTAATTGAAATAAAAAAAAATCGTATAAAATATTATAATTATTTATTAACAATTGGTCTTGGTGTGGATATGTCAAAGAGGTGTGAAGGTCAAATAGGAAAAATTTAGGTTCATTTTTTATACACTTATGTACTACATGAGGTTAATCGGTGTACCATTTATCAAATGATGTTGTTCATGGAAAGAACCTCTTAATGAATGAATGAATGAATGTTTTTAATAATGTCCACGAGGCCAAACAGCCTATGGGACCCATGGATAGCTAACAAAGCATGCAAAGCCAAAAACAAACCCAGATTGAAAACTGAGACTGCTAAGCCTCTTTCTCCTTCGACAACTTGGATCTTATGTTGTGTATCTTGATTAGGAGATCCACAACTCTTGTTATCTTTTCTTCAACAAATAGATTACTCAAGTTGTCTACATTTAATGCCTCAACATGGTCTGAATGTCATTGTAGGTTGGACACTCCATGATGTAATGTCAATTTGTCTCCACTACCCCTTGAGTGCAATATCTACACCTTCTATCTTACCATTCCTCATTGGGTATCATCCATCTCCTCGTTTCACATCTAAGATGATGTGAGTTGGTCCTTATCTAAGCAATTAACGTTTTTGCCTTCCACTTTATGTTCTTTCCTATATAGTTCTTTTGTGTATGGTCATGTGTGGGATTGAAATGTTTGATATAGTATTCCTTTTTCCTCCCCATTTGACATGTCCACATGTTTTCTTTGAATTTGTCTTGCACATATTTCTTTATTTCTCCATTGTTATTTGGGCAATCGTTTAGGTTAATGTCTCATTTATTCATCCACTTAATGTTTTGTTTCATCCATGTGCTCTTCCTTCTATCTAGTCTTTCTCCTACTACTTTTAGATGTTAAATTAGATGTTATGTTTTCAATAAGAGAGAGAGAGAGAGAGAGAGAGAGAGAGAGAGAGAGAGGGTGGAAGATGGAGGAGAGGAGAGAGGGGGGAAGAGGAAGAGATAGAAAGATAAAGACAAAGATATAAAGTGATAATAAAGAGAGAGGTAGAGAGGGAAAGATATATGGGTATTGAGAGATAGAGAGATAATGTGATAGAGAGAGGGGGAGAGATGAAGAAATAAATAGAGAGAGAGAGAGAGAGGGAGAGAGAGAGATGGATGGACATGGAGAGGGAGACATGTCTAGAGATATAGGGAGAGGAAGTTAGAGGTATAGATGAAGATAGAGTGAGAGAGGAAGAGCGACACAAATATAGAGATAAAGAGAGGTAGAGGGGAAGATATAGAGAGATACAAAAGATGAGGTATATATATATATATATGTGTGTGTGTGTGTGTGTGTGTGTGTGTGTGTGTGTGTGTGTGTGTGTGTATTTCTTATATACATATGTGTGTGTGTGTACATCTATACACAAGATGAAGATAGAGGGAGAGAGGAAAAGGGAGACAAGTATAGAGATAAAGAGAAGTAGAGGGGAAGATATAGAGAGATATAAGGGATGAGGGAGAGGGAGAGGGATATATATCAATCACTCACACACACACACACACATACATACATGTGTGTGTGTGTGTGCGCACACACACACACACACACACACACACACACACACACACACATGTGTGTGTGTATGCATACACTCACACACACACATGTGTGTGTGTATGCATACACTCACACACACATGTGTGTGTGTATGCATACACTCACACACACACATGTGTGTGTGTATGCATACACTCACACACACATGTGTGTGTGTACATACACACACACATGTGTGTGTATGTATACACACGCACACATGCATGCACACACGCACGCACACACACATGCACATATATATGTATGTATGTATGTATACATACATATACAATATGTATGTATATATATATATATATGTATGTGCGTATATGTATGTATACATACATACATATGTGTGTGTGTATGTGTATGTATACATACATATGTGTGTGTGTGTGTATGTATATGTATATCTATATGTATATATGTATATGTACATACATATACATACATAGATATATATGTATGTGTGTGTGTGTGTCTATATATATACATATACATATATTTATGTATGTAGGTATGTAGGTATGTATGTATGTACACACACACACACACACACACACACACACACACACACACACACACACACACATATACACACATGTATGTACATATGTACATATATATGCACACACACATATGTACACACACGTGTGTGTGTGTGTGTGTGTACATGTATATATATATGTACATATGTGTGTGCAGATATACACATATAGATATATATACATGCATGTGTGTGTAAGAGAGAGAGAGGAGGGGGGAGAAGAGGGAGACATAGATAGACAAATAGACAGAAATAGAGATAGACTAATAGATACAGAGAGAGGGAAAGAGAAGAAAGAGGAATAGAGAGAGAGATTAAGGGATATATATATATATATATATATATATATATGGGAAGAAAAATTGAGAGAGAGGTGGAGATAGAAAGATGGGTAGGGGTATAGGAAGGGAGAAAGATGGGGGAGATGGGAGAGAGACATAGAGGGGGAGAAGAGGGGGGAGAGAGGGAGAGATAACTCAATATATATAGAGGGAGAGGGAGAGGGAAATGGAGAGATATGGATAGAAGGCGATATAGAGATAGACATGGACATAGAGGTAGAGAAAGATATGGATAGAGAGAGAGAGGGGGAGAAGGGGAGATGGATTGAATAGGAGATAGAGAGCTAGGCATAGAGATAAGGAGATAAAGATAGAGGGGATAGGAGTGAGAGAGAAAGGTGATAGAGAAAAGTAATAAAGACAAAGACAAAGATAGTAATATGGAGAGAGATAGAGACTGATGGATATAAGAGAGGATAAGTAGAGAGATGTATAAAGAGGGAGTGATAGGGAGAGACAAAGAGGAAGGAAGAAAAAGAGGGAAAGATAGGGATAGAAATGATACATAGAGGGAAGACTGTCCTTTAAGAAGGGCATTTATGATATCAATTTACATCAATTGGAAGCAATGTGTACCAATGTATACTACTTTTTGTTGAATGAAAGGATCATTGTTTTTGGAGTTGTTAGTTTGTGTGGTGTGGAGTAATAGTGTGGGACAGATGGAGGCAACCTTTGCAATGAAAGTGAAAGCTAGGAAAGTAGCTTTCTGTGGCAAGATTATTAATACTTGGTTGAGGAGCATTTTCCACTATGAATCATCAATGGAGTTGTGGGCAGTAGAGACGATGTTGGGTGATGACTACATTGAGTTCAATGGAAAATATAAGACAAATGTAGATCTGGTGTTAATTTTTATGGCATGGGTAATGTAACTTGAGGAGAAAGATACGACAAAGAAAATTTGTGATAAATCTATTAAAGCTCACTAGAGAGGAGACATGGAATTTTTCCTAAATATGGCAATGAGGGGAGGCATATTTATGACACATGATAGCTACTAGTCATGAATCTATTAGAGGTATAATAGTCCTTTGGTCCTCTTCCTAATCTTCGGGACAACTTTTGATGAAGACTACTCCAATGAACGAGTTGACGTAAGCTTTGGGCTTCTAAAGGAGGAGCAAGGTCTGGCTCTGAATGGAGAGATGGAGCAGTGATAATGGGCTTGGGAGGAATATTTTAGTGTCAAATATTAGAGCCTCAAGTAAGCAAGGATCAAAGATAGCTATGCTCTTCATTTTTTGTCTCTTCATTGCCTTCTTCACCAGTTAGCTTTTTAATGACAGTTTTTGTTTACATTATTTGGAATAACAAAATCTAGTGCATGGGGCACTCACAGTTGTAACAGGGATGGCACCTATTAAAATATAAATTTTGTAATATTATATTATTAAAAATATTTAATAATTTAATTTTTTTAAAGATAAGTACTACCAAAGGGGGTAGCTCCTTACATTGATAAAAAATAAAATTTACATTGTGCGTGAGATGGTATTCATCTCATCCACCAGAATATTAATTCACTCAATCTATTGAGTTGAAAAAAGGTCACCATAGATACTGGCATAGTTAGCTAATGGAGTCATGTTGCAGTTTTCAAGACCCTCTCTAAATATCTCAAAAGCTTGTGTTGTTATTTGTTTTTTCTAGACTACTTCTACATAAAAAATCCCAATAATACATCCACTTTTTGGATTAATGTTTATAGTAAGAATGACATTGATTACTTAGTAATAATGTCCTCTTTGGACACACAATGAGCAAATCTCGAGGTTCGATGTCTATAACTTGTTGCTCGAGCCACATTTGTGTAGAAAGCCTCCATTATCACACCATAGTACTTGTGTCCACCTTGCAATATTTAGGAATCGATGATTTGCTTGATGGCATCCTTGAGGTCATCTTCTTCAACTTTGAATAGCCTCCACAATTGTTGTTCCATATTCTCATCCTCAAAACTGTACTTGAGCCCAAAATGCTTCCTTCCCACCATTGTTCTCTATCTGATATATTCATCTATCATCTACAAGTCTTGGATGAAATCTTTACTATCAACCTCATTATATTTTGGAAGTAAAGGCAAAATAATTTGGCCTCAATGACCTATCAAAGCACTAGTCACAATACTCAACTACCGCGGTCAATGTAGGTATAACTAAGAGTTATGTTGAGACTTCTTGATAAGGAAGAAAGCCAAATACTGCTTTAGTACTTCCAACAATAAGGACCATTGCCACGCTCTTAAATCTCATCATCCATTTGTATGTTTGTAGCTACATTCTCCTCCTCATGTCTTAGTTAATATTCTATCATATGTTCTATTCATTATGAAGGCGGATCTCAATAAGGAGTAATGAAATATCCTTGTAATATTTGATCATTGTGAGTAGGAATTGAGGAAAAATCGAGACATGGCTTCCCACTATTTGTCCTAAATTCAGTCCTTAATCCTTAGGTATCTTATTTAATCAATGAACACTATTGCTTATTTGTCTTGTTTGTCTTGATCACCCTAATTGTCTTTCTACCCATTTCATATCCTTTGATCCCCTGGTTTTAGTTTCAACGAAAGTTCTCTTGTTATTAATTTGGGCCTTTATTTATAGGCCACTATCATCACTCAACTAATATTAATTTGGACTACTTCGATGATAAATTAGTATTGAATTTTCATGCATCCACTCACTATTCTTTTAATAATGTCTTCTCCAATCCCAACCATCAACAAAGGACTCTGTGAATTTTGCAAGTGGCTTGCATGTCAAACAACCAATTACCAAGCCTTTGCTAGTTTGTATCGAAGAAGACCTCATTTTTGGTGAGGTCTTTTTTTATTCAGAATATTGGTTTTTGTAGAGAGCTCCCATATATCCTACTTCTCTTCAGATCTGTTAAGTTGTTCCCTCGATGTAATAACTTCCAAAGCTGACCATCTATTGATATTCAAGTCCACAATTGTGTCCTCCTTCTATGTTACACCATGGTTTGCCAAGTTGTTGGCCTCACAAAATATATAAGATATCGTAAAATCTTCTATATAGCTCAAATGATCCCCTACCATATTGACCCAACTTTTAAGCTTCTAATTTGGTATACCTTTTCTAATTATGGCTTGAGCACATAGTCGTGAATCACCTTCAATATCCACTTTTTCACATTTTTTGCTTTAAATAGACCTAGCCCCAAAACAATGCGTACATATCAACTTCATTGTTAGTGGCACTGTCAACCTTTTTCAAAAGTGTTCACAAAAATTTGTCATTGTTAACTCTTATAATGCAACTCACTCCAGCCAAGCCAAAATTGCCCTTTACAATACCATCAAATTTAATTTTGAACCTTCTCGAGCCAAGAGCGACCCATTTGGCCTCCTTCCTTTTTTTTCTTTTGTCCCTTATGAAAGATCCCAAATGGATCCTTTTGTTGTTGCTGCTGTAAATTCTTAATTAAACATACTATATTTTTGTAATTTTTTGGTGATCTTATAGAATAGACAGAAGTTCCAGAAAGGGATTGTTTCTTTTTGGGTTTTGATGTTATAAGTAAAGTAATTGATAAATAGCAACAACTGTGAAATAAAATAGTAAACAATGTTCATATGTAAGAACACTTAAGCAATTTGAAAATACTGCAAATCATACTAGGCAAATAACCTAGTTTAGTATTCAGCAATAATCCATACATTTATTTGGAGTTGTTCTCAATCCGGATTGATGCCAAATGGAGGAATATTACTGGCAATGAACAAGGAAGACCAAATAAATTGAATACAACCCTTCAAGCCAACATACAAACAAGGTGTGGTTGCAAAGGAGGCGTGGAAGCTGTTGCAAATCACGTGCTTGTTGAAATAGACCAGCTGCCCTGTTGAAACCCCCAATATGCACGTTGAATCTTTAGGACAAGAAGATGTGTCTTCTACCTCTAAAAATCTTTGTGCAATCCTGGATAAATCCACTATCAACTCCTGCTGAGGGCTATGTCCCAGCAAGCTCAGACATGGGGTTTGCGTCCCAGACCAAAATCACTCTTCCAGAGCAATTCCCAAATTCGCAAGTTTCAAAATGATCAAAGATGCTATCAATTAGGTTTTCATCTCCTTATAACTCCTTTCCCTTTGCAAGTCGAACCCTAAAGAATAATAAAGCTTGTGCTTTATAATTAAAGTGACACTTTCCCAATTATGACGTCAAACTATAGAAAAATATCACTTTATTGCGAATAAATAGCTTCAAGCATCCAAAAAGACTCCGAGAGGTGAGAATCATGTAGCAAAGTTCAAGACCTTTCCAACGAGCTATAACACATAGGCATATCAAACCAGATGAAGCCAAAAACCCCCTTATTACTTCGAAATGGCTATATACATAGCCTTATTTTAATTTACTTAATCGCTAACTTAGGAAATATTTAAATATATTAAAATATTTCCATAGATCCAATAATAGCCCAAAATAACCAACCAAACATGAATCTGACTTTGTCACCTATCTGTGATTGATGCCGGACAAGATGGGCCAACTAGCAATCACATCCCTAAAATCTAGGGATGCTCCTAGAAACTAGGAAACACACCCAATCTTCCTGAAACTGAAACCATGGTATGGTCCCGTGGAACCTCAAATATGGAAACTGCCACAACCTCCTAAAAAGTAGGGAATCTCCCTAAAATCAAGGAACTGCTCCCAACGGTCCACAAACTACCTGAAACACCAACTCCGGATTTTGAATACCCTATGTGAGTCTCTATCCACCACTGCCAGCCTACGAGACCCCCATAATAGGCTAACTCACATGTCTCTACTAGACAAACTAAAGAGGGGACATGATAGTCCTCCCCTCTCAGAGATGCTTGCCCACAAGCAACTGCAATGCTGGATGCTGCAAAATAGCCTCTCCCTCCCAAGTGGCGTCCTCTATAGGGAGACCCCTCCAGCGGACCAAGTACTCCTGAATTACCTTGCTTCTCAGTCGACATTCCCTCATCTCCATGATCTCCTCAGGAACCAAAGTCAACTTACCTTCCTCATCCAAAGGAGGTAGATCGAGGGATGCTACAATATGTTGCCCCAATGCCTTTTTCAGATAGGACACGTGGAACACATTATGAATCCGACTGTCAGGTGATAACTCAATCTCATAGGCAACCTCTCCAACACGCCCGAGTACCCTATATGGCCCGTAAAACTAAGGCTTGAGCTTCTCAGCCCCACCCCTTTTAAGGGTGCTTTGCCAATAAGGCTGTAGACATAGGAAAACCATGTCTTCCACCTCAAATGCCCTCTCAGTTCTATGTTGATCAACATAGATTTTTTGTTGATTCTGTGCATGCTACAAATTCTCTCTGAGAGATCTCATAATATCCTGGTTCTCCTATAACCAATCCTGCGCCAAAGGATCCCTGCTGTCACCTACAGCCCAATCCACAAAAGATAGTGCATCATAGCCATTGAGAGCTCTGAAAGGAGTCATACCAATAGACATATGGTGTGTAGTATTATAAAAATACCCACCCAAGTACAACCAACACACCCATGCCTTCTGTTGTCCTAACACATAGTTGCGCAAATACCCCTCAACCCACTTATTAACTATCTTGGTCTGCCCATCTGTGTGGGGGTGGTAGCTAGTGCTGGGTGTCAACTTCGTGCCTGCGAGCCTGAAAAGTTCTTGCCAGAAAGAACTCATGAACCTGCTATTCCTACCACTCACTATGGTCTTGGGGAGACCATAGAGCCTAAACACCTCTCTGAAAAATAGCTCGGCTACCTGAGATGCTGTGAAATCAACTGCAATCGGAAAGAAGTGGCCATACTTAGTTAACCTGTCCGCCACGATATAGATACAATCTTTCCCCTAAACCCGAGGAAGACCTGTAATGAAATCCATATAGGTCCCTATCCACTTCTGTTCTAGTATAGGTAAGGGCTGCAACAACCCAGCATGGAAAGTATGCTCCGACTTATTCTGTTGACAAGTCATACACTTGTGAACATGACGTAGGACATCATCTTTGAGACCCTTCCAGGAGAATCTCTCCCGAACTGCCCTGTAAGTCTTACCATACCCTGGGTGTCCTGTTATAGGAGTATCATGGTAAGCATGCAAAATCTATTCCTTCAACTGAGAACCAGGAACAAGATATACCCTGCTTTTGTAGTAGATGACATCATCAACCACACTGTACTTGTTATCCAGTACCAATCCATCCATGACCTCACAAGCATGTTGATCTTTGGAATACTCAACTAAAAGTTGAGACTTCCAATCTGCTGAAATCTCACTTAATGAGCATAGGGCAACAAGTGATGGTCTTCTAGAAAGTGCATCAACAACAGTATTATTATTTCCTTTAATGAATTTGATGTCAAAATCATAAGCCTGAATCTTGCTTACCCATTTTTGTTGATGATCATTGAGCTCTGTCTGATCAAGGAAATATTTCAGACTATTGTGGTCAGTTCTTACCACGAATTTGCTGCCAACAAGATACTGTCTGAATTTGGCTAATGCATGCATAATAGCCAACATTTCCTTATCATATGTAGAATACAACCTCTCATTATCTCGCATCTTCCTACTCTTGTAAACAATGGGATGTCTGTTTTGCATCAAAACTGCCCCTATGCCCATGCCTAAAGCATCACACTCAAGTACAAATGGTTGCGAGAAGTCAAGGAGTTCCAAAACCGGACAAGTGCTCATAACCTCCTTGAGTTTGTCAAAGACCCCTTGTGTCTGTTCTGTCCATTTGAAAGCCCCCTGCTTCGTGAGATCGGTCAAAGGTGCTGCTAACTGTGAAAAACCTCTCACGAACCTTCTGTAATAAGCACATAAGCCAAGGAATCCACGTAACTCAGTGATATTCTTGGGGGAGGGCCAATCTCGGATTGCCTGAATCTTCTCCTCATCCACTTTCACTCCGTCAGCACTGATCACATGCCCCAAATATAAGATCTTTGTAAGTCCAAATTCACATTTGGACAACTTAGCAAATAGAGACTGACACTCCATAATGCTAAGTACCTCCTCAAGGTGCTTGATATGATCCTCCCATGTATGGCTGTAAATCAGTATATCATCAAAAAATACTAGAATCGATTTCCTCAACTTGTTGAAGATATGGTTCGTGCATAACTGAAAAGTAGTTGGTGCATTGGTAAGGCCAAAAGGCATCACCAAGAACTCATAATGCCCATAATGATAGCGGAAGGCAGTCTTGTGTACGTCCTCAGCTCGTACACAAATTTGATGATAGCCTAAATGAAGATCAATCTTGGAGAAGTAGATGGCTCCATGAAGCTCATCCAACAACTCATCAATGTGTGGAATAGGATATCTGTTCTTGATTGTCTTCTTGTTCAATGCCCTATAATCTATACACATCCGCAGTGTCCCATCCTTCTTCTTCACAAGCACCACAAAAGAAGCAAAGAGACTAGAGCTAGGGCGAATGAAGCCTATGTCCAATAGCTCATGAATAGTCTTCTCAATCTCATCCTTATATGCTCTAGGATGACGATATGGAGTGGTAATTATTGGCTTAGCTTCGTCCTCCATCTCTATCCCTTGCTCAAACCCTTTATCCGGAGGTACACAAGGAGGTATGTCACCAGAAACTCTGCCATGTCGGTCCATAATCGACTAAATATCAACATGAAATGCCCTGCCATCCTGAGGTGTAGGTGTCTTGGACTTCACAAAACAATGTGTAGCCCAAATCAAATCATCATGTCTGATGATAGACTCCATCCTGCGCGAAGACACCTCTTTAGGTCCACCATCTGAAGCTGCCCTCAAAATGACCTTCTTCCCTCCAGACAAGAACTCTAACTGCATGTGATGGTGATCAATAATATATCTCCCAATACCCTATAACCACCGCATGCCCAAAATCACATCATAGTCCTCCAAGGGTAGCACATAGAAGTCATCTGTCAAGGTATAATCCCCCATTTGAATGCTAAGCTGTGGAATCCACTTAGTACAACCCAAAACTACACCATCTGCAACCTTCACTCCAAAACCATCAAACACCTCAGACTGTAACCCACGCCTCTCAACTAACTTTTGATCAATAAAGTTATGTGTGGCCCATGTATCTACTAAGCTCATGACTCACTGACCCTGCATTGTACCTTTCAACCGAAAGGCATGAAATCTAGGATAACTGGAAAGGGTGGCCATAGTCACTTGGGCTGCTGCCAATGGCTCAGGGATGTCTATCTCCAACTGTGGCTACTCTTGCCTAGCCTCCTTTGTACTGTCCTCAGTGTCAGTCTCTGGTATCTCCTCATCCCTAAACTCAAATGTTACCTCAATCAAATGAACCTTGCCCTTGCCCATACAATGGTGCTCGGGCTCCCAAGGCTCTTTGCAGGAGAATCATAGTTTCTTCCTTCTCGAATCATTTCGTGTCTCCTCGTCCATCCTGGGAGGTCTAGTTGTTTGGCCATCTCTAAATTGTGAGGTATTGGCCTTCTGTGGAGGTCGTGAGTCCCTGAACGGCTTCATATCTGTCTGATAAGAAGTAGGAGTGGTGTCTAGTCTCAATGTCACATCTATGGCGTCCTTAAGAGTGGCCGCCTTGAAAGCACGTACCCATCCCTTAAGCTTGTCCTGTAGTCCCTCAATGAATAACATCACACTACGCCTCTGAGGCATATCAGGTACCATAACTCAATACGCTAGAACTCATTAACATGCGCCTCTGCATGCCCAGCCTGTCTCAGATGTGCCAACTCCCTATAATAGAGCTTTGTGTCCTTACAGTCAAACCTAGAAATGAGGTGCTCAGTGAACTCTGCATAGGAGTGGACCATGGCATGGTCCTGGGTGACCAACCCGTGGTGCCACCAGTCATAGGCAACCCCATCTAAATGCAAGACAACAAAATGAATAGCATCACTCTCAGGCATGGGTCTCAGTGATAGATATATATCTAGCTTGTGCACCCACGCTCGTGCACTCGTACCACTAGTCCCATCAAGTGTCGCCAATGTGATCTTCCCAGTAGCTCTACTGAGGTCATAGTTCTACTATCGAGGCCTATAACCTCGGTCTCCTTTGAACTTGGTGGTATCTCTACATTGTGCACAATATTGAGGAAAAGGAAAAACATCCCTAACCTCTGGGGGTAGGGCTCTCCACTCATCTGTAGCCGCCCTGACTGAATCCTAAAATTCCACCTCTGGTGGCTCTACCTGTACCGGCTGCTCACCTGGTATAAACCGAGGAAGTAATGGTCTATCCCTAACTGGTGTATGATGTCTCTCACGCCTAGGGGAATGATGAGAGCTCCCAGCTGATGTATGAGATCCATGACTATGCTGGCTTCTAGCCACAAACACTGATCTACTTCGTCTGCCTCTGTGTCTCTCCACTTCCAATCGCTCTAGGGTAACCTGTATTCTGTCTAAGGTCTGAACAATCATGGGCTGGGTAGTGATGATGGTGCTCATCAACTCTCTCTCTCTCTCTTGTATGTCTTCTTTAGCCTGATTTACTCTGGTGCCCACTTGTTCATCTGCCATAATAGGTTCTTGTTCTCTTCCACACTCACGCTCGTACTGAGCTCTTCTGCGGGTATAATATCTGTATATGTCACTTCTTCCCGGATGCATAGAAAAAAAGAAAGCTTAACCCCACAGGCTGGCTGGCAAATAGCTCTGATACCACTGAAAGATCCCAAATGGATCCTTTTGCTATTGCTACTGTAAATTATTAATTAAACATACTATATTTTTGTAATTTTTTGGTGATCTTATAGAATATACAAAAGTTGCAGAAAGGGATTGTTTCTTTTTGGGTTTTGATGTTATAAGTAAAGTAATTGATAAATAGCAACAACTGTGAAATAAAATAGTAAACAATGTTCATATGTAAGAACACTTAAGCAATCCGAAAATACAGCAAATCATACTAGGCAAATAACCTAGTTTAGTATTCAGCAATAATCCATACATTTATTTGGAGTTGTTCTCAATCTGGATTGATGCCAAATGGAGGAATATTACTGGCAACGAACAAGGAAGACCAAATAAGTTGAATACAACCCTTCAAGCCAACATACAAACAAGGTGTGGTTGCAAAGGAGGCGTGGAAGCTGTTGCAAATCACGTGCTTGTTGAAATAGACCAGCTGCCCTGTTGAAACCCCCAATATGCACGTTGAATCTTTAGGACAAGAAGATGTGTCTTCTACCTCTAAAAATCTTTGTGCAATCCTGGATAAATCCACTATCAACTCCTGCTGAGGGCTATGTCCCAGCAAGCTCAGACATGGGGTTTGCGTCCCAGACCAAAATCACTCTTCCAGAGCAATTCCCAAATTCGCAAGTTTCAAAATGATCAAAGATGCTATCAATTAGGTTTTCATCTCCTTATAACTCCTTTCCCTTTGCAAGTCGAACCCTAAAGAATAATAAAGATTGCGCTTTATAATTAAAGTGACACTTTCCCAATTATGACGTCAAACTATAGAAAAATATCACTTTATTGCGAATAAATAGCTTCAAGCATCCAAAAAGACTCTGGGAGGTGAGAATCATGTAGCAAAGTTCAAGACCTTTCCAATGAGCTATAACACATAGGCATATCAAACCAGATAAAGCCAAAAACCCCTTATTACTCTGAAATGGCTATATACATAGCCTTATTTTAATTTATTTAATCACTAACTTAGGAAATATTTAAATATATTAAAATATTTCCATATATCCAATAATAGCCCAAAATAGCCAACCAAACATGAATCTGACTTTGTCACCTGTCTGTGACTGATGCCGGACAAGATGGGCCAACTGGTAGTCCCATCCCTAAAATCTAGGGATGCTCCTAGAAACTAGGAAACACACCCAATCTTCCTGAAACTGAAACCATGGTATGGTCTAGTGGAACCTCAAATATGGAAACTGCCACAACCTCCTAAAAAGTAGGGAATCTCCCTAAAATCAAGGAACTACTCCCAACGGCCCACAAACTGCCTGAAACACCAACTCCAGATATTGAATACCCTGTGTGAGTCTCTATCCACCATTGCCAGCCTATGAGACCCCCATAATAGGCTAACTCACATGTCTCTACTAGACAAACTAAAGAGGGGACATGACACCTTATTTCCCCCTTGCTTGTTTTAGATCCTTCCACCTATTTTGTACTTCCTCACATCCCATTTGGTAAAGATTGTTCCCAATTTCATCTTACATTATATGTCTGCTACTTCACATATTCTTTCATATTCTTTCTTTTATTATTCTAATTACCTCATCAACTAGCTTGTACATATTGTTAAAGGCTCTATGTTTCATTCCTTTCAAATGTACTAGACAAGAGGGGAAGGCAAGATAATCCATACATCTTCCCATAGGGAATTTCATTTAATCTTGGGCCAAATTCTCATGACCTCCACAATATCCCCTTGTCGAGGCCCATACTAACCTAGTGAAGATTCTACCCAATCCCAAGACATACTTGCAAATGAACATTATATTAGAAGTTGGTAAATCTTTTCATTGTTGTTGCAACAAAGAGGTCACCTTAATGGGCCACAAATATCGATTAATGCAAGTCTTTTCAACTATTAATATTCTTGTGTAGCAATGTTCGAAGGAAAGCCTCAACTTTGGGCAAAACAGAGGTATGCCAACACACAATTGAAGGCCAATCCTTATCTTCTTGGATTGAATGTTGAATTGCATATACAATTTTAACTGAGCATTCACCCATTTTTTAGCCACACCATATTATCTCATCACTCTATTTATTTAGGAGTATCTTTCTTTGAGTTAATTACATTTGTAAAATACATCTGATATTATTAGGCATTGGGAGAGCTGCCAAATTTAGCCATTCATACCTTTTACCCATATTGTTGGAGACCACAACAACATCTATTCTGCTACCTTTGAGCCAAACATTGCTTGTGCATCATCTTGCCACCTTGTCCAATTCATTAAGATGTTTATGACCCTTCCAAGAATCAATCCTTTTCAACTCATCTACCATTGTTAATCTTCCACGTGAGGTGATTAGTGACAAGATTCTTGTTTTTTCATAAAAATATTCATATTTCCAAGCCACCAATAGAGTTTCCAATCATTAAAATCCTACTAGGATCAATCTGCTCCATATACTTCTTTTGAAAAAGTTTGCACCAAAGCTAGTGCGACTCTCTATACATTTTCCATGAAAGTGTAGCACCCAATGCCAAGTTTTGGGCCTTCATGCGTCTCAACCCGACACCACCTATAGATTTTGGAGCACAAGCTTTTTTCCAATGAATTAGAGGTATCATTTTTTCCTCTTTTGACCCCTCCCATAGAAATTTCTTGAGAAAGATTTCTAGATTGGATTATATCTCGTGTGTGATTTGGTACCATGACATGATGTAAATGGGAACAACAGAAAAAACAAATCTAAACCTTCTTATCCTATCTGCAAGAGAGAGCCACTCGCTCTTCCAAACAACCATTTTGCTTTTGTAATTTTCTATGACCTCCTCCCAGTGGCTTGATTTGTAAGTCCCAACGAAGATTGGTGCACTAAGCTATTTGATCGGGAGGAAGGAAACAAGGAAACCAAGTATATTTGCAATTCTTCTTTGTACTGTCTTCTTAATGTTGAAGAAAAGTATTTCCGACTTTTCATTGTTCATGGTTTGGCCCAATAATTTTGTGTATTCCTCCAAGGCATCTTTGATAGATTATGCCTCCTTTATATTGGCTTCATCGAACAAGGCAGTATCGTCAACAAACTAGGCATGAGTCATAAGATCAACATTGTTGGGCACCTTTATAGCTTTCCATAATCCACCATCTCTATGTTTCCTAAAGGATCTTACCATTGCTTCTACCATGATCACAAATATAAAGGGGGATATCAGATCACTTTGCCTCAATCCATTTGTAGCCTTGGAGAAGCCACAAAGAGAGTCATTAACTAATATCAAGTATGTAGTTATAGATATATAATGATAGATCAGTTCCAAACATTGATCATTAAAACACAAACTTACTCATGACTAATCTTAGAAAATCCTAGTCAACTCTATCACAGGCCTTCTTTACATCCGCTTCACCATCATTCCTTTTATCCTCTCAAAATATTTGAATTGTCTCACTAGTCACAATAATACAATAGCTAATTTTTCTACTTGTACAAATCCATTATGCTCCTCATAGATTATTGATTCCAATACTTTCTCTAGGCAGTTGGCCAATACCTTAGTAATAATTTTATAAATTACATTGCAGAGTGAGATGGATCTGTATTCATTGAAAGAATTAGAGTCTAGTTTTTTTGGTATGAAAGCAATGGTCATGTTATTGATATCTTCGATAATTTTCTTCTTTCTTTTGAAATCCTCCATAATCTTCCACAAATCAACACCCATGAAAGACCAACGCTTGTGATAAAATTTCATTGGAAATCCTTCTGATTTAGGTGACTTATCAGAATTTAATTGGAATGTGGTAATTTTGACCTCCTCCATTATGATTGGAGCATTTAGCATTTCATTATCTACCTTTGAAATAAACTTTGGGATGTAGTCTAGGATTTGGTCACTGGTACCCTCCATGGGTCGAGTCTTATTTCCCAACAACCCCTTAAAATAATTGATGGCTTCTTCCTCGATTTCAAACCAACCCGACACCAATGTTCTGTCTGATTTCTTGATTTCATATATCATGTTCCTCACCGTCCTGGCTTTGGTTGACGCATGGAAAATTTTCGTGTTGGAGTCCCCAGACTTTAACAAAACCTCCTCGTGCGCCAAAATCTCCTCGTGGTCTTGCTTCGACCTTTTTTCTTGCTTGAAATCATCTTTGTACAGACCATGTGTAATCGTTTAAAATTTTTATGTGTTCCTTTTATTTGAACATATTTTTAAAAACTTCCTCATTCCACTTCTTTACTTGTCATTTTTAGGTATTGCAATTTTTTGGTAAATTTGTGATTGACTATTCCTACCACTTGGAATTCCTCCCAACAACTTTCTAGGTATTTTAATCTCGTCATCATATAATTTCTAATTTAAAAGTACAGTTCTAATCGATTCTAGAACTATCTAGTAGGTATCTCACACTACAATTCTATGGAGCATCTCGTCTTTTTCTAGTAGGCTAATTAATTTTTTGGGGGTCGTTGATGAGAGAGTTTGCATTTCTACCTACAAAACAAAAAATGCTAAGTATATCATATCCTCTCTTGAAAAAGGAAATCTTATGTGCTATTGAACTGATCAAATAAGATAACCTCAAGGTTCTAAATGTTAGGTTTTAATTGTACTTGGACAACTTGGTGATTTAATGTGATTTGTTGGTAATCATAGAGTGACTTATGCATCTACAAAGTTGAAATTAGAACAATAAGGGTTTGAAAAGATATGAAATTATGATGAAACCCTGGGTAAATTTTCAAATTTGAAACCTAAAGACTAAGCTCAACATCTGAATGGCAATTCAAGCGATGCTTTCCTCTTAAACTAATCAAATAAAGGTTAAAAAATAGGGTTAAGAGACACTTAACTCTCAACCTATACATAATGACAGTAAAGGTTGATGCCTTAGCCATATTTCTCATAAAATTAATTCTTGCTTAACCAACTCACTTTGCCACAAAAGTAGTGCAATCTTCAAAGGAATGATTTTTTTTTAGATTGTAAACATACATTCAAGCACCCAATTTTGACGCAACTTAAACAAACATTCACAATTAAACTAACATTCAAATCAGGTTTAGACTAACCATGCATTGTAGCTTACAATCACCAATATACAAAGGTATGAACCATAAATGCATCATATATCTTCACACCATCATTAAAATAATTGAATTTTAACTAATATTGACAAAAGGAACCATGCATACAAAAGAAAATAACTATTAAAATGCCACACTTCAATGCTTTATTCATTGCTTCAAATGTTGGATTGCAACAATCCCCGTTCAACAACCTTTTACAATGAGAGAAGCATAAGACTTTTATAGATTTTACATTTTTAAAATGACTAGAATTAAATCCTTTCAAAGGCTATGATTTAGCTTCTAGAATCACTAAGATGCTTTGCATTTAATATTTTCCAACAACTACTAGAAAAAGACGAAAGTTACATGCTTTCCTAGGATAATAGGATGAAATAGTAGCTTTCTAGAAAATAAGATAAAATAACAACTTTTCTCGAAAAATAATAACTTTGGCTTTATAGAATTTACATTAAGTTTAGCCAAAATATTACTATGTATGTTATAATAAAATATTAGTTGCAACATGTACTAGAAATTCAAGAATACTTTTCTTTGTGGGTGGTGTGATAGAAGAATTATTTCCCTGTGTCAATTCCTATTCTTAATCAACTAGTTCCTCATCATCGCGATATCTCGGTTTTAGGTAGAATGCTTTTAGAAATTGGACCTATCTTGGTTGTCCTCAATTGATTCTTGGCACCGAATATTAGCAACTAGATTCCCTTTTGTGAGATTGTGTTTTTTTATGAGTACAATTTGACTTTGTCATAGTAACTTGAACATAAATCCATTGGTTCACTCCATCTCCTTACATCTTTATTTAGCCAAACCATAATTTCCATCCA
Organism: Cryptomeria japonica; assembly: GCF_030272615.1. Lineage (NCBI taxonomy): Eukaryota > Viridiplantae > Streptophyta > Pinopsida > Cupressales > Cupressaceae > Cryptomeria > Cryptomeria japonica. The sequence continues at coordinate 561,418,625 of NC_081414.1, read as the reverse complement.
TGTTTTGATCGAACATCACTTGAATCCAACCTACAATCAAAGAATAAGTTGAAATTATGCTAAAATTGATGCAAAATATAATCAAATATTTTCTCAAGAGAAAGCATGACATTCTGGCTTAATTCAATCGAATGCACAACTTTATTTTTATCTTTAGCTTTGGACCTATTTAATAATAAATAATTGATTTGGTAGTTGTATTCATTTAAGGATTAATCATTTACCCTATGGTTCCCTGATTCCCTCAATTCCTTTAGACTTAGTCGTTGAATTCACCCTTTATTCAACATTGATATGTCCTTCATACTCAACCATATCATTGCTTCAAGCACTCTAATTATTTTTGGGTTTTACCAAAGTTTGAACATTTTGTACTTTTGTTAGTTATGACATCTCATGGAAATTCCAAAAAAAAATCATTTCATTGAACTTCTCTTTAAATAGGTTTTGTTACCAATTTTATTTTATTTCACTAAATCAACCTTTGCAGTTTATTAGGAGTTTAGACCTTTTTGTGGGACAATCCACTATATCATATGTCTACTGAATATCTTCATTCACACGGTTATTTAACTCCAATTTATCTTATCTTGGCCTCTATTTTCATTTGTATCATGAAATTTGAGCCACATTTGTCATGATCTTGGACTTCTTAAAATGTTAGGGATTACTTGCAGTTTTGGATTTATCCCTCTACTTTAGAACTCCTTGAACTCTCCCTCTTTTGGAATTTGTACTTTATCTTGAATGACTTCATAGACTCCCTGTAATTTTGGCAATCACTCTAACTTGGGGATTACATGATTTTATAAAAGTATCCTTAACTTATCATTCTTCCAAAATTTCATGTATATCTCCAAACTCTATGTTGCAAGATATGATTCCCAAAATTACTCAAACTCTCTCTTGTCAATAAATTTTTCCCTAACCTTATACTACTTTAGCACACACCCTACCAATCAATTTCCATTTATGAGAATAAGATTGCCCTTTTATGAAAAAGTCACAACTTCTAAGTTCTAGGAGCTTAACATTTGCCCAAACTTCATTCCTTCTAGTTCAACTATTCTCATATCAAGCAAAACTTTTCAAAATTTTATGGATACTAGTGTTTACAAAACCTCTAACTTATTTCCTCAATAATGTGTCTCATATGATTGTAAAATAACATTCTTTGAAGCAAGAGACACCCTAAATCCTTTATCAAGCTTATCTCTCCCTCTCTCCACAAGTTTCCCATTGGGGATATTCTATGCTCTAAAGAAGAAATATGTGAACACTAACCAGGCTCAATTTGCTTTCATTTATTTCAATCTCTGCCATGCACATCAAACATTTTTAGGCTATCCCATTATTTAGTTTTAATATTCTTGACATAACTTTTGGCTTTAATGATCACTAATGTATTATTTTGTTTCTCCAACAAGTCTCACATGTGCCTAGCGACCTTCATGAAACTCTTGGATTGTGATTTTATCTTTGTTTCATGCTTCAATACAAACCCTTAATTCTGATATCTCTGGTATCAATATCAATCTCTAATCACTTTGAGGCATATCTCAAGGATAAGAGTTTTGCATATAGCATCTAATATTCTCATAACTTCCTAGATTACCCACTACAACAAGTTTGCTATCAATTATGAATGCATTTCAACTAAGCTTTCTCGAATGCTCCATTTGTCAGAACTTTTATTTCAACAAATTCCTTCATCACTTTGTCTTTGCTTGCTTAATGCACACAGACTTCGGGTATTCATCCAATACTCAAACTTTTTCTCTGTATTATAATTCTCAAAACTTCTTATGTAGAACAAACTATTCATTTCATGTTCTCGTCGCCTTCACTAGTTTTCATTGGCTTTCTTTTGATATTGTTTGGAAAATTCTATAGATTGTTAGTTTTCCCAAACTTTTATGGTTATCGAGCTTCTTTACCAATGCGAGGTTTGGTGTACTTTGTTAGTTCCTTCAATCCTTTGAAGATTTAGTCAATTAATGGAATAATTTGAAACCTTTCATTTGGCTTGATGTTCTTTTGAAGACGAGATTTATGATAATCCATCCTCTTATTTAGCCTTTATCGTTTCTGGTTTTTTGACATTTTTGAGAATCCGAACCTTGCATGGACAAACCCACGAGTCACCATGTTATCTGAATCCATAATTTTTTGCAAGTTCATTGTTGCTTATCCTCCAAATTTCCTTATTCATTTACCCTCCAAAGGTAAATTTTGGTGATTCCATTAATATGACCTTAGATTCGTAAATCATTGATCTTTTCTACCTTGATTTAGCACAAATGATTTCATTCAACACCTAAGTTGCTATGTGAATTGTTCAGTTTGGATTTTATTTACATTTTCAATTTGACTCCATTCTTCTTTATTTATTGATCATTTCTAAAATAATTATCTCATCTGGATCCTTTAAGGCTATGCATTGTTTGAGTTTCACATGACTAATTTATTATCCTTTTCTTTTCCCATACTTCATTACTATCGGGCTGCATTGTAGAGCCAATCTGATGAACATTCTTGTTTCAATCATCTTCTTTTTCATTCCATTTCTCTGATAGTTTGACATTCTCTTCCACTAGGCGAGTCTAATTCCATCGTGGACTTATTGCCATTGAACAATAGGCACACGGTTATGAGTTGGCACTTAGCTGCTCGACAATTTACTCACTTTGCATCAACCTACATGTTGTTTGTGGGGTCATTATTGGCTTGGTGGTGTTTTTGTTCATCACACCTTGGAAAATGAAACACCTCGATTTCCTTTTTATTTCACTTATTTTCATCTATATTCAAAAGTGTTAAATACTCAGAGTTGTCGAACATTTTCTAGGCTTAATATGTTGCTTAATGTATTTTTTCACACTAAGAATGCACTTTTAAACTAAAAAGTGTTAAACACTCAGAGTTGACTAACATCCTCTAGGCTTGATTTGTTGCTTAGTGTGTGTAGTTTACGGCTGGCCTATTCAACGAAATGACTTAAATCACACACACTAAGCTTATACTTCTAGGCTTAAAAGTGTTAAATACTCAAAGTTGACCAACATTTTCTAGGCTTCATACGTTGCTTAATGTATGTTGTCACATTAAGAATACACTTCAAGGCTAAAAAGTGTTAACATCCTCTAGACTTAACTTGTTGCTTAATGTGTATGGTTTAAAGCTGACCATATTCAACCTTTAATATTGTCAGTTTCCCTTCAATTTGAATCAGAGATCAGTATTTCTATAAACAAAAATGTTTGCTTGATTTTAGATTTGAGGGTGCCAAACCTAGGGTATTGAGGCTCTCAATCCGTAGTTTATGGAACCGAACAGATCATCTCATAGCATAAATGGGTATAAATGAATTACAAAAGATTAGATATATTTTGTTTTATAGCCAATTCTCATTTCTTTATAGCTTTGAAAGTGGTGATGCATATTAGTAGGAATCTTGACAATACTTGATTTACGTCCGCAAACTAACTTGTCCTTACACTTTCCTATTCACTTCAATTTGTTGGCACTCCCTTATTATCCAATCCTAAAAGAAGTGAAGTTTTTTTAATCATACGAATGAGTGATATCAATAACCCAAATTTATCCATTTTTTCTGCAACTTCCAAATCCATTCTCTATAGCTATTTCTTGATCCATTTCATGAAATATTTTTAGAAATGTAAGCGCATTCATCCGTCACATTTAAGGCTAGAATTTCTCTCGGAAGTTGGGCAGTATCTGAAGTAATCTTTTTATGATTTGTGATTTTATTGATGCATTCGAATCCTCCTCTCCAATACGCTAGCTCTTCGATCAATTTGAACATCATACTTAATGGAGTTATCTCTCTCAATGCAAAATCTTCTCAACAATATGCTTTGAATCATTTAAATATACCACAAGCACGTCTATTGTATTAATGCTATGTATTTGAAGAGGGTGTCACATACTTCAAACCATTTTCTCTACCTTTTGATACATTCACAAAGTCTTGGTCTTTTAAGGAATTTGTGGAATTTTGAAGGAGAAATTCAAGATGGAAACAAAAAAACAAATTCAGGGATTTCAATGTTTTATGAAATTGCCCATGATGACCTTTGATCTCCGAAATCCATGTGAAGTCAAACTTAGATGTGGTCTTGGATAAAATCTCAACACGTTATTCTCTTCAGTCTATGATGTCACATGGATGAATCCACAAACACCCATCTTCTTCGAGTATTTAGTTTGGTTGACCTTTGGGTATGTTTTTTTAATGTACTTTGATATTTTACCATCCTCAAGATTTTCTTTTCTCTGCCACAATGGTGTCTAAAGGAAGAATATATAAATGCCTTCTTTCCCTGAGTGTCCCATAATTCAAGGATTTGGCTTAAACTCAAGTTTACTTGTTTCACGAATCTTTCATTCTTGAAGCTCTTCCTTAAACGTGTTTGCTTATGATTGGGACATGTTTGGACTTATTGTTTGGACTCTTGAGGTCACTAGTAAGTTTTGTCATGTGTTAGTCTTCAAGTCATTCTTCTAGACTTATTTTGCTTATTCCAACATGATTTGGTTAATTGACACCCTTTTGAACTTGATAGAATATTGGGACTTTTGATTATTCGGGAGCTTGTCCTCATTCTTGCTCATTCCAAAAAACTTTTTGATAGGTTTGAGTTCACCCATTCTGAAGAATGATTTCAAATTTTAGTCCATTCTAGAATTCATGACACCAAAAGCTCTCTCAAGTAGATACTTTTCCTTAGTTTGACTACAACATTATGAACCTCTGGACCACATGGTGAATCTTAATGTGAAATATTCTCTCCTAAATTTTGATAAGATAGAAATTGGGTGGAACCCTGGCAAAGTAAACAAAACAAGAGGGGGGTCCCTATTGCGAATGGGGTGTGTGTGCAAGGCACATCAAACTATTGCTTCTACATCTAATGGTTGTGTTTTCTAAGTACCTAAGGGTGCCAATGCTTTGGAGATGAAGCTCGTAGAAAAGAAGAAAATGTTATGGCACCAAAGACTTGGTCATAATGGTGAGAAGGGTCTCAAAACCCTGACAAATAAATGCCTCGTTGAGGGGCTTGGTGATTGTAATCATGACATTTATTTTTGCGAAGATTGCATTTATGGTACAAACAAAATCATGTTCAATTTTACTCTAGTTCTCACAAATCTTCTGGGTTGGTGGACTTGATACAATCTGATGCTTTGGTCCTATCAACATTCCTTTGATTTCAAAATCTGCGTATTTTATTTCATTCATTGATGACTATAGTAGAAGGACATTTGTTTATTTTCTCATAAGCTAATCTAAATTTTTTAGTCTATTTAAGAAGTTTGAGGCTCTTGTTGAGAATCAAACTAGTAGAATTATTAAGTGTTTGTGGACTAAGAATGATCATAAGTTTTGGTTCGCATATTCAAAAGGTTTTATAAGGACCATGGGATTGAGAGGCACACACCCCTTGACAGAACGGGGTTCTGAAGAGGATGTTGGTGGAGATGGATATGAGTATGCTTAGTGGTGTTGGCCTCAAATAAAAGTTTTCAGTTGAAGCTATAGCCATTGTTTGTTGTCTAGAAAATAGATCTTCTATATTAGCACTTGTTGATAAGAAACCTATGGAGGTATGGTCAAGAAAGAAGGATTCTATGAGACATCTCAGGGTATTTGGTTGTGAATCTCATGCTCATGTTCCAAGTGTAAAAAGATCTAAGTTGGAGAACAAAGGTGTTAAGTGTATCTTTATTAGCTATGATGTTGATGTAAAAGGGTACAAGCTTTGGGATCCAATGACAAAAAAGTTTCTCTATAGTAGAAGTGTCATTTTTAGAGAGATGAAACCATCCACTATTGAGTTGTAGCTAGAGAAAGAGGAGAAACAAAATAAGGAGGTAGTTCAAATTCCTTCTATCACTGAGAAAGAACAATTACGAGCTCCTCGTGGAGTTGATGATGAGGAGAGACCTAGCAACTCTAAAAGTTCAGAAGAAGACGAAGAACCTCAACCTCAACCTTTGAGGAGGTCTACAAGAATTCGACAACAACTGAATAGGTTTGGTTATTTATTGTTAGATTTCAATTGTATTTTTGCCTTGATTGCTAACATTGATGAGCCTGGGACTGTTAGAAATTTGTGGGTGTGAGTGATGTATATTCCTAGATGGAAGCCATGAATGATGAGATGGGATATTTGAAGAAGAATAACACTTGGGATCTGGTACCATTTCGTGAAAAAAGTAAGGTTGTGGGATGCAAATGGGTGTTCAAGAAAAAGTTGGGTCCTAATGCAAGTGTCGAGAAGCATAAAGCATGGTTAGTTGAGAAGGGGTATTCCTAGGTTAAGGGAATAGATTATGGTGATATTTTCTTTCCCATTGCAAAGTTTACATCTATTCGGTTCTTGTTATTACTTGCTATAGTTTATGTTTGGGAAATTGAGAAAATGGATGTGAAGACAACATTCCTTCATGGTGATTTCGAGGAAGAGATTTATATGTCATAGCCAGAGTATTTCATGCTAAACGGTAACTTGAAAATATGGTTTGAAAGTTGGAAAAGTCTTTGTATGGTCTAAAATAGTCTCCTAGGATGTGGTAGCAAATTTTTTATTCCTATATGTTGAGTTTGGGATATCAAAAGTCTAAATATGATCATTATGTTTACTTTATGTTGATCCCTTAAAATCTCTTGCCTTAGTAAGGGAAGTCCAAAAGTTTCACAAATTTTGTGAAACGACCTCTCGGATTTTAGAACCTCAATCTTCATTTTTTAGAGAAGGCTGGAAAAGGGAAAGGAGGAAGACATGGAAAATATCTGATATGCCAATGTAGAGCTTTTACAACACTTCAAAACTCCCTTTTGTGAAAATCATATGGAAACACTACTTTCGAGAATGAGCACATCACACCACAACCCTTCATTGTTGAGAGGAGAATGGAATGCACAAAGTGACATATACATAGAGCATAACACTCAAATCCTCTAATGGGAAGCACTTACCAAGGCTCGATATATACAAAGAAATTCCTCAAGATTTTCACAATAATTAACCACTCTTCAATTTGTTCCCTAAGAGCATATCTAGTTCCTAATCTAAGAAAAATGGAAGAGTAATATATCTAAGTACATGATCCATAGTTCATAGATTAGCAAGGAAATAGAAAAGCTATGCTAAGGTCAGTTCACACATTCAAATTACTAAACTTGGAAACATTATTTTCATTCTTCATAATAAAGGGGTTCAGAAAATCCTTGATTACACAGTGTCGATCCTAGAAAATTGAGAGATCTCCTTACCAAAAATTCTCCTCGATATAGGAATGCTCGTGGGCTTTTATAAAATTCCTCTCTCTAACTAGGAATGATTTTTGCAATCGGAATTTCCTTTGTATATTTGTCGTGTGTCCATCTTAGCATGACGATCATTGCAACTGTCTTTGCCCTTGAGATCCCAAACCATTGCCTTTAATGGTCACCATTTGGATTGCTCGTGATCTTGATTGAGATGATTATGGCCTTGATCCTTATATTTTCTATTTTTCGGGTGCCTTTTCTCTTATTTAAGTCAAGATATATCTACTTTCAAATGCTTTTCCATATTAATGACACACTTTTTCCTTTGAATGGGCTTGCAAATCGCTGAAAGTCTCATCTTGACGACAAGTGGCTTGTTCACTATGAATATAGCTCTCAACACAACCCGTCCCCACCTTGGACAGGTGGCAAGAATTCTTAGAAGTCGTATTCCTTGATCGCTGTGGTGTTTGCGAGGCCTCCACATGGAATGTTTTGTTGTGAGGCATCTCTTAACCCAAAAAAACTTTTAAGGAGGGTGTGAGAAACCTACATGGCAATTTGGCAAAATATAATGTACAAACAAAAAGGTCTTCATAAGGGAAGGAACGAGAGGTAGCCACATGGTGTAATAAAAAAGAGATCCATTTGTAGTTTGAAGCTCAAATTTTGCATGCTCGCAACTAAGTTAAGAAGAAGGCCACAAAATCATAACTTAAGTCAAATTAGAGCTTGACTTGATCTACCTGTATTGGAGAAACTACAAGTTTTGGCCACTCGGCAGATGAACCTAGAAACTTTGGTTCATAGTGCAATTCTGAAATGTCTTTCCTGACTCATTTGTAGATTTCTTAGATCAGTTGTCTATGATGATTTGGGAAGGAATTTGATCATTAATTTGGCACACCGTCTCTTTTGCTTGTGGATAACCCATAATTTTGCTTCTATCACATTTTGCTCGTTCTTGCATCATTTCAGCCTTTTGAAACTTGCAAGTGAAAGTTTCATTAATCAAAAAATTGGTTATTTAAATTAAGCATGGGCTTCAGAGGACTAATACTTATTTCATGCTTGAAATCATATTCGACATGAGAATGTGCATCCTGTGGATACAAACCAAAATATGTCAAATCATCACATTTCAAAAGACATGCAGGGGGTAGCACAAGGTAGACATGCTAATGCATCAAAAAAATGGCAATGCAAATGACCGTGAAATGAAGGGATGGAGACTCAAGTGGATAAATAATGTATTCAACAACGAATATAATAATGTCCAAATTCCAACAAAATGACTAAAGTTCATTAAGGATTGATAAATGGGATTTCAACTTTTAAGAGAGAAGTAAGAAAGTAATATATTAAGATCTCTAATTTATAACAAAAAATTTGGAATAACCTACAAAAGATGAAGATTCTCAATATTAGAAATTATGCACCATAGAGAGTCAAGCATCAGGTGAGGGCCCAATCATTCATGTGTACATTGTGTTTTTCTATTTACCCTTTCTATAAGGTGAAATAATGAAGAAAATGCATCCATGTTAAGCTACATAGTTGGGTTATTCCCTCTTAGCAAATCAGATAGAGTCTTGTTGCTAGACATGCATCCATAGCCTCAACAAGGATATAGTTTTGGTTTTGACGAACATAACTCTACAACCAGTCAGTCGTCTATAGCATTGATAAGTTATTCACATCACCTGAATATATAATGATTTAATTTATACTTTATGTCCTTGGATCTTTTGCTCATTTGTTTTCATCTTTTAATTCTACCAATAATAAAACCGGGCTGCCAGGTTGGAAACCAAAGTGGTAGCAAGGGCAATCTTTAGATTTTTCACTTAAAGAGAACATGTGCCCTTACAATATTTTATATTAGGGAAATATTAAATATGTCATCATGAGTGAATTTATGGTCATCATCGCAAACCAACAACATGACAATAGTGGTACAAGAATCCTTGACACGACAATCAAAATCTTTTAGCAAAATCGACCCAAATCTTGTGTTATAAATAGGAGAAAACAATGCATTAATTTTTTACTTAACTTGAAATAGCAAGTTTTCATTATACCATCCTCATTTTCATATAAAAGGACATAAATTTTATTAGTTACTGAATATAAAATGTGTTGGGTGTGCTACCCTAGCACGTCAAAACTTGTTTTGTCACATAGTTGTTGGCACATGCATAGAGGGCAAGAGTTGTCTATACAAAGAAATTACCCTATTAATTAAATCATTCCAAACTTAAAGATTAAGCCTACATAATAAAGATTATTAGCATAATTTGTAAGCTTAGGCAGAGATGGACACCCATACTAGGCTAACTACTAGTAAAGCACAATGAGCATTTTTGGGCGTAATATCAAACTTGTAGCTAGAACATTTGATAAACACGGATAATGATTTAGTGCCTATTATTGTTAAGTGGATCCTGGGAAATGATTTTATGATCAGTGAGGATTGGTATCAGGTTAATACTGACATTGTGTCTCGCTTTATGGGTTCCTTGCTTGACCTGGAAGTACCAAAAGACACAATTGCAAGGATGACTCAAGGGTAGTTTGGGAATGAATACACTAGTGGGTTAGATCAAGTTCTAGCGGTGGAATAGTATGGGGTTGGTATTCCTATTGCGATTTTTTGGTCAGTAATAATGATTTTTTATTAAGTATTAGGAAATAAGAGTTACATTACAAATATTGGGCCTAATTAACACCCAAAAAAACCCATAATCTCACATACTGTCTGTAGCTTACTGATTTTTACACAAGTGCTTCAAAAAGCTATGCATATCAGCCATTCTACAAGCCACTAACCCCTTCCAGGGGATAAAGACTTCAAATATAGACACTTCCCCCACTATTTTTAGGCACTAAGAAATCCCACGACCTTGTAACAAAAAAGTTCCACGGGTTTATCCAAACACATCATGTAGGACCAAGTGTAGCAACTTGAAGGACCCAAAAACAAACATCAAAAAAATTGTCGAGCAAACAAAAAATCATGTAAAACATATCACCATCAATAGAGGATTCAAACCCGAGTTGGTCAACGTCTTGCATTGTGCCTCCTTCGAGGAATGATGTTCAAGAACCAAAGCCTTTGACTTCCCCTCAAAATTTGATACTCCCTTATTGCCGCCACTAAAGAATGCCATTCTGTTCGAATGTGGTTCAAATAGAGTCTTTGGTTAACCATTATGGGCCATTGCACAAAGGGGACGGACCCAAGCTCCTCCACTGCAATCTAACTCTCGAAACATTCTCCATAATCAAACCCGCATCCCGAGTAGGCCCATTCTAGGATAGAGTCAATTCCAGTTAGTCAATCTTGCTCGAACAGGGAGTTCATGACCCAACTAATGTCATCTATTGCAACCCCTAACTCAAGACCCCATGCCATGAGCATCACTACGATATCCACATTTAATTTCCATCTATGAGTTGCTTGCTGGAAAATGAAACCCAACGTCCTCTGCACTGCATTCACCACCTCATCAGATGTGCATTTGAGAAGGAGTTTAAGCATGCAGTTCTCTACCGGCCCATATAGAGCCTTCTGCTAATTTTGTGTCTTGAAGGTGAAAGTGGCCTCCATCATTTCACCAATCTGCACCTACACATATACACAGAGACAAAGCCAAAAAGAAAATTGAAGAGAAACATCAGTCTTAGCTTCCTTATAAAGAAGGCCAGCTCGTGTGAACTGTCATTCACATAAACATCGAGACACCTGATAATAAATGTGCTTTGCCTTAACCATCAAAACACCACCTTCCCATGTAGAAAGAATGGAATCATTAAATATACTTGTTTGAAAATAATCCACTAGCCTCGGCTCACTTCACCGCCACCACTACCATCATTAAAGCATACAACTTACGAAGAAAATGTTATAACTTCCCCTGCCAAATTTCATAAAACACATTAAGAAAGGAATCTTTTATTGAAGAAGATACTCACGTGTCCCCAATACCCCTTAATCGTCGTCTGATTTCCAATCCTCATGAAGAAAATTTGTCCTCTCAACTTACAAACATAAACATTGGGTCATCAATATTTAAAGTGATTCATCCAAATTTAGATCGCCATCAAAGACTTCAAATCTTGAATCCTCCACTTAGTTAGAAGACAAGGCCCATTTAGATAATTTGTCTGCCACCTTATTACCCTCCCTCCTAACATGGTTGACCACAACATCTTCAAAAGAATTCAAATCCTCTAAAACTAGAGATAAAAAGCTTTGTAAATGCTAGGCCTTAATTTCTCCATTTTTGATAGCTTGGATTATGATCAACGAATCCCCTTTCAGATGTAATTTTCTAACACCCAGATCCTGAGCACACCGGATTGCAAACAAAGCTATATATGCTTCAACTTCATTATTAGTTCCCTTCCTAATACATTGGGCCCCAAATTTCACCAAATTGCCACAATGATCCCTTAGCACCGCACCCACACCAGACAAACCCATACTGTATTGCGCAAAACCATAAAAAATTGCTTTGATCTATCCCCTCTTGGGTGGATTCCACTCTATGGGTGAATCCCTTTTATTACTCTGCTTATTATTATTCCAGGCCCCATGCCTTATTTTGATATTTGGCCATAACTTTTGAATCCTCTTGTCCTCTAGAGTGAAAGGGACACTCATGGATTCCAACTGGGAAGCTGGTGCCCCTAGAGGCTCTTCTATTGCCTGATCAATTCTACTTATAAGCCTCCTTACATCATCAGTCTTATCTTGAAATATCCTTCAGTTTCTTTCCTTCCGTATTTCCCATATCACTGGAGATGGGCAAATATTACATATGCTTGGAAAAGTAGACCGCTTATTTTGCCTTGGCTAGCTTTCAAATACATCTTTGAGAGAATTTTGTAAAGGGCCATGCCAATTTAGCTTTCCCTTTACACCTAACCGACTATTATGAGCTACCTTGCATTGTAGTAAAAGGCGGTCAAGATCCTCTTCATCTTCCCCACACATTACGCACTTTGTGGGCCCTGTCAACCCCAAATGTTTCCTTCTTTCACCTATAAGAATTCTCCCTTTGATAGCCAACCATGTAAAAGCTCCTACTTTGGGGAGACAATGTTTGTGCCAAATTAAATCATTCACTTTCAAATGATCTTCCACCATACCTTCCAATATCTGGTAACCTAATTTTACTGAGTATTTACCTTCCTTAGATCCACACCAAACCACTCTATCCTGTTCTTTCATGACAAAAATCTTCCTCTGAACTAAAATTTGTTTTAAAAGCAATTGTTGATTCTCTAAAAGCCTCGTGTTCGATAGATCTTTCCAGCACCAATCCTCCCCCAAAGGGCCTTGTTTAACCTCCAAATAATCTCTGACCCTGTCACCCCAAATACTCCATAGCTGTGTTTTTATATCTGAAAAGTCAACCATATCTTTTATTACAGGATAAGCTGCCCATGAATCATCCCAGAATTTAGTTGAACTTCCATTTCCAATATGCCATGTTAGATGATCTGTTAGGACTTTTCTACTACTCACTATGAAGTTCCATATTGCAGATCCCTTGGGTGGATTTCTGATTGTGAAAATTATGTGATTCTCCATTGAGTCCAAATATTTAGCCCTCATAACCTTAACCCATAGCTGGTTCGGATTAGCATAAACGCTCAAGGTAAGTTTTGCTCCAAGAGCCTCATTCATAGTTTGCCAATTCCTGAGGCCTACACCCCCCTTCAACTTCGATCTACAAAGTTTTTCCCATGCCAATAAAGGGATTTTATCTTGCTCATTAGCTCCATTCCACAAAAATTTCCTCATTTTTTGTTTAATCACATTTATGATTTTACTTGGAATTTTGAGGCACATCATAGAAAATATTGGAATGGCTAAGACAACCGTTTTAAGCATTAAAATTCTACCAGCCAATGTTAGCCATTTACTTTTCCACCCCTCAAGTCTGCTGAAATAACTCTCCACAAAATTTTTCCATAAAGCTGGTTTATTTGCTTCCCCAAAGAGAGGGATGCCTAGGAACTTGCTTGGTAGGTTTCCCAATTTCATGCCAAGTATCCCACTAATCTCCCTTTGTTTGAAAGGTTTTGTGTTAAAGAAGATAATCTTCAATTTGATCCAGTTCACTCTTTGACCTGACACTTGTTCATATTTATCAATGATCCATTTTATGACTCTAGCCTCCCTTGTCGATGCCTCTCCAGCCAAGAATCTGTCATCTACAAATTGAAGGTGAGTAAGTGGTTCCACCCCATATGCAATCAGCACCCCCTTCCAATGGCCTGTCCTGCACTCTTTAGAGATCAATCTCCCCAAAACCTTCGCCATTATTATAAATAGAAAAGGGGATAAGGGGTCTCCCTATATTAAACCTTTGTTTGAAGGAAAGAAACCCTGAGGGCTCCCATTGATGAGAACAAAGAAGCGTGGGGTATTGATACAACTGTCTACCCAAGCTATCCAAATTGGATCAAAACCAAATTTAGCTATGACTTTTAATAGAAAATCCCTATTTACCTCATCATAAGCTTTTTTATGTATACTTTTAACATCATTTTCTCCCTTTTTGAAAGCCAAATGGAATGGATTGCCTCATGTGCTAAGATGGTTCCTTCGTAGATGGATCTTCCAGGTGCAAACCCGCTCTGTTCCGGAGAAATAACCTCCTCCAAAATTCATTTCAATCTATTTGCTATCACCTTTGAAATCACTTTGTAGACCGTATTACACAGGGATATAGGTCTAAAACCATTGAAAGTAGAGATATTCTCCTTTTTTGGTATTAGGGCTATGAATGTGTTATTGAAATCCTCAAGGACAAAGCCATCCTTTCTTGATTCCTCCACAAGTTCCCACAAATCACTAGCCAAAATGTCCCAGAATTTTTGAAAAAAGAGGGCAGGGAAACCATCAAGTCCTGGAGCTTTCTCAAATCCCATACCAAAAAGCTCAGATTTCACCTCCTCCATTGACACAACACTCAATAACATCCTATTATGTTGTTCCTTCACATAGGTAGGGATGATGTCCATGATGGATTGTAGATCTTGGTCTAATAACACCTCCATTGAAAGACTTTGAAAAGTGACTAATGGCCTCCCTGTTAATGGATTCCTAATCTGTTAGCAGATCTCCCTCCAAATTATTAATTGAAAAGATCTTATTATGGGTTCTCCTCACCTTAACTGACGTGTGGAAAAGTTTGGTGTTTCTGTCGCCTTCCTTCAACCAAGTCTCACAGGGTTTTTGTCTCCAAAATGATTCCTCTCTAGCTAAAATTTTAGAGTACACCTTGTTAAGCTCCTTCTCTTTCAAAAAAGAGACTTCGTCCATACCTTGTAGGATAACTCGTTCATGGAGTTGTTTCAACTCTTCTTCTAATTTCAATTTCTCGTTGAAAATATTTTTGAAATATTCTTTATTCCATTTATTTAGTTGTTCTTTAACAAATTGAAGTTTTTTAAAGAAAGCGAAAGCTTTGTTTCCTGTCTTTTTGGGAACATGCTTCCACCAAGCCTCCAACAGAGATCTAAGGTTGCTATCCCTAAGCCACATTGCTTCAAATTTGAATGGACATCTATCTGGGGCTTTTTCATCTTGTACTCGGAGACATGGGATAATAATTTGATCCCGTGAAAGGAAGAATATTTGCAGTGCATGTCCAAGGGCTAGATGACCAATCACCAACTATGAAAAACCTATCTAGTCTTTCAACTATGTTTAAAAAACTGCTTCTTCTATTGGTCCATGTGTATTCACCAGTCTTGAAAGGAATCTCAATTAAGCCAGATTCTATGATAAAGGAATTGAAGTCTTTATTACTCTGTCTATTCTAGCCAATGCCACCCATTTTATCTGAAGGTTTGACCAAGGCATTTTTGTCACCACCTATAATAAAAGGATTTTAGTGTCTTGTTTGAGACACTCAGATAAATCAATCCATAGCTGTTTTTTCAAATTAGTGTTATTTCGACCATAAACATTGATCATATACACATGCATATGCAGGTTGTTTAGAGTAAATTTTCACCCATTGCCACCAATTACCCTATCTCATAATTGTGAATTCCACCAAGGAGTCATTCCACAAAATAGCTAAACCACCTAAAGCTCCCCGAGCTTCCACTAAAACACATTTCCATTTTTTGAATCTACTATAAAAAGTGTCAAAATCCTCTATCTTAATTTTAGTTTCTTGCAAACAAACAAGATCTGGTCTAAACTGATCTATGCATCTCTTGATCAGTCTAACCTTGTCAGGGGCATTGCAGCCCCTGACATTCCACGAAAGGAGCCTCATTGCTTCTGGGAATCGACCATGTCCCTTCCTGAACTTAGTCTGAGCTTACTCTGGCCAGCAACACTTCCTGCAATTTCTAGTCAAACTCTGTTGGATTTAGGTCCTCTTTTCTTCTTTTCCCCGACTTTCACTTTAGAATTTTGAGCCGTTGTCATTTCTAGAGATCTCTTTTCCAGATCCCCTCCAAGAGAAAGTAAACATAACTCATCCTCCCCTTCCGGGGTATCAGATAATTCTCCCTCTGAATCTGATGATATCAATCCCGCTCCACTATCTTTAACTCCTTCAAAATATGCCTCTAGATTTCAAATGGGAGAGATTTGAATGTCTTTGAAAACCATTTCTTCCAGGGCTTGACCATTATGAAGTGTTTGTAAGGCTGCCCTGCTGTCTTGGATTTGGGACCGCAATTGATCATCTCTTGTAAATATCCTATCCATGTTTTCTGCCCGAGTCTTTGGGACTATTGTCTCTTCCTTGTCATCTTTATTGTCAGCTTAGATCTCATTTGATATATAATCATCAGCATGTTTTAGGTGATCAACATCCCGAGTATGCTTCTCCTCTATGATTTTATCCGAAGCACTATAACCAACTTCAATAGCCCAAGGGTTCCCATCTATAAGCTTCTCCCAATTCTACCTTTGGGGATTATTTTCTTGATGTTTGGTCTCCCCAACCAAGGATTCCATCTTGCGAACAACTGAAAAAGACTCCAAACCAATCGTAGAGGACTTTGAATCAAACATTTCATCAATAAGCCCTTTCATTAACCTTGCTTTATGGATTGTGTCATGCTCTGATGCGCTCCCTTGTCTATAGTTATGAAGCACACCCCATTCCAAAGCTTCCCACTAATGTTCCCAACCATTAGATTTTGACAATCTTATATATTCCTTAGCCATAAAATTTTGTTCTTTGAGCTTCTCTTTATCCCCTGTTTTGCAATCCCCTTTTGGGTGAGCAAAGGATTTGTAGTTTGGGCATGACTACATCAAATCTTCTAGCACCACCTTTTGAATCCAAATACTCGATCTTGTTTTAATTTCTAGGTTGTCTGGTATATTACGAACTGGATTCCATTCTATGCAAATCCTCAAAATCATGCTGAAATTTGAAGAATCAAAAAATTCTTCTACTTTTTTGAAAACCCCTAGACGTTCACCTATTCTCCTTAGGATTTCTATATCCTTGTATTCTTGAGGCAGCCCTAGAAGTTTAAGCCATATTAGAACCCTACTGATGATCTCTTCCTTAGGGTTAAAGTTTGGTTTCCACTTGTTGATATTAAAACCTTTCTCGTCCATAAAGAAGGGGTTGTTATCCAAAATCCAATTTATGTCCTGAGCAGAGGGACATATAACTAAAAAGAATCCATTTTCTAACGTTTTAAGCTCCACTCCCTCACCCCATATGGAAACACACCACACTCTGATCTTAGAGAAAGATGGCCATTTGCCCCCCCATTTATAAAAAAGAGCATGTTCATTGAGAAATCTAATATTTTCACTCAATTCCTCATTAGAAATCTCTATGTTCAAAACTCTATTGTAAACTGAGTTCGGGCATACCTCTAGGACCTTTGCAGCTTCCGCTGAAGGTTTTGGCCTCCAAAATTTCTTCTGCACCATTTTAAAATTGATCTACTGTCTGTTGTTTAATGTTGCATAGCCATCAAATCTTGCCTTTCTCCATTCCTTATCATTTTTTGTGGTTGCTCCTGCTAATATCCTTCTTTGTTGAGAGGTCTCTGGACCCTTCCATGGCCAAGATTGTCTTCTAAACCTTGATCGGTCCTCTCTGAAGTTACCACGGTTCCAGTTTTTGTTTAACGACCATTTCCAATCTAACCCACCTCTGTAATGAAAGCCTTCATGCCTTCTGAAACCCTGCCAAGAGCTTCCATCTGCCATCGCCGCCTGCTTCATCCCGGTGTAGGTCAAACTATCTAATCCATTACTCAAACTTATGGTTTGAACCAAGGATGTGAAAGGAAAACAGTGCATGGAAAACGCTCTCCTAACATCAATTCTAAGGGGATTTGCAAGCAAGGAAGTATTTTAATTTCAATACATTAAGATAGACACAGACAGAAGATTAGGATTAACCAGACATAATAACACTAGAGAAAGACATCAGATATACGTGGGAAAACCCTTACGGGTAAAAAACACACCACCAAAAGGAGATCCCTTTATTCAGTAAACAACATGGTTACAATAAAGTTAACAGATCTTCTTTTCTGATTTTGTTCTCTAAACTCTGTCCTGCACAACCACACATATCAACCTCCGTCCTGGCTACTCGCTCTGTTCTGCTCAACCTCTCTGGCTTTACACACCCATCACACATCGAGCAAGGCAAAACATCTCAGAGTTCCTATCATACTTTAATGATACTCCAAGCCTTCTGCTTCGTGTGACTCTGAGCTTCTCACTCACTCACTCTCTCTTTGTTACATCTCAGGTAACACATATATAACAGCCAAGGTTACAATGTATCGATTAGGCATAACCGTTATGGAATCCAATGGTCTTCCATCCGTCCAACTGTGTTTCAGTTTCCTCTGGCCACTCTGATAGATAGTCGCTCCAACCACCAGGAAGTCTAACCATTGGTCTGCATTCGTGAGAAACACAATATCCCACATGCATCAGGAAGTCGGATCGGTTCATATTCATATACACCGACAATCTCATCCTTACTGTCCGAGTGTTCACCTTTTGGATCTCGGTTTGACCTTGCTCCCATAGTCAATCTCTGCTCCATTGGCCATTGGTATAGCTTTCAACCGGTAGAGACGGTTGTCCGATGATACCCGATCGCCAAAGGCGACTCCATCGGGACATCGGCACAACCTTGCTGTTGTCTCCTCGATCCCCAATCACTCTAAGGATGCCAACACCAAACCATCAACTCTTCGGCCAAACAATGAACAAGTAATCCCGATCTGCATTGCCAGCCCAATAAGATGATTTCATCGGGTCATCGGAACACAAAGAATAATACTATGCCGATAAGTGAAACACTCCGAGACCAGGCAGAGCGATCTCATCGGAACATCAACATGACATTCAGAATGTCAACCCGATAGCCAATATGCGACCCGATCTGAGACAAGGTAGAGTGGACTCATCGGGTCATCGGCATGACATTCAGAATGTCAACCCGATAGTCAATATGCGACCCGAACGCTAAAAGGTGACTTCATCGGATCAACAGCACATCACTACACAAGTCATTCCGATAGCCGAAGTTACCCCAGACTTCGTCGGGTCATCGGGATGACTTCAAACCTGCTATTCCGATATGTGAAGCATTCCAGCCAGAAGATAGCTAACCCATTGAGACATCGGTGTAACAAACAACAACCTCTCTCGATAGTTGATACCGAAACCGAGAAGTCAAGTTCATCGGCCAAAGTCACACCGATCAGAAAGTGTTCAACAACCAAGAAGGTAACACTCTGTCGCTCCATCGGTGCAGGCTACTTTGATCAAACTAAACATGGTCAGGAGAATTTGAGGCATAATCCCAACAATCTCCCACTTGCCGAGGAATCCACTGGACCTGTCTACCGTGCCGAACATTTACAGATTTCATTGAGAACCATGGACTTCTAAAGTCCATCAATGTTGATATATCATTCGATCACAAAACCACCAGGAAATACAGTTTACTTTGTGTATCACTGAGACACACGCAGAGAAGTATCATCTCATCCATAGATGCTCCCACCTTCTACCATGCCACTGCCACCAGACACAAATAGAATCTATCTACTGAGAAAAACATAACTTTGACTCCCAGAACACAAAAAACTCACATTCCCAAGGCTACTCAAATGTGCCAACATTAGTCACGATCATAGCTAGAATAGCACCCACAGCAAGTGCTAATACATCCAACTATACATACCTTCATGGTATACCAAGATGAATTTCAAAACATCCACATATACAACTTGTTACTTATAGTCTCATTCTTCAAGTGCACTATCACGTGCACACCAAGAAACTCCCACTGCACAAGTAATGTCAGAATTGAAAAAGATCCTTCTTTCAACATTACATAGAAGTAAATAAACCTTTGTACGAAAAAGTATTCACAATGCTAACTGTATACAAAGACCCTGCAAGAAAGTCTTCACAATACCCTGTATCATACCCTTTCTTCAGTTCTAAATGCTAACTGTGTTATCACAGATGAATGCCTCTCAGTTGAACCTCTTAAAACATTCCAACACATACATCTCTAGGCATAAGAGAAAGACAACACCATCTATTGTTTCCATGTACCCATGAGCACCTGTAACTGATCAATATATGCCAACCTCCAAATGAAAAACCACATTATCATGAAGTACCAAACAAATGATCAGTGTACTCAAAACACAAAAACAGAACCAAGATCATTGTCAAATTTACAACTGCAGAATCAGGAACTTAAACATGACAACCATGATCTAAAACATCTCACCCAAAGAGATCACATGCTCCATATGAACATACACACATTATGTCACAACTCTAAATGCATCTCAAAAGTATATCCTGACATAAAAAACATCCTAACTAAGGATTACAACTGTAATCACATAAATCTGTCCACTTAATTAAATGAATATTTAATATTTATTTGATTATTTAATCATCAATTAATAATTAATTAAATTAATATTTAATTAATTCATCTTAACCCTCTTCTCCTATTAATTAAATAAATTATTCAATTTATTTGATTTAATTCACTTAACCAAATTCAGACCATTAATTAAATAAATAAATCATATTTATTTAATTAAATTTTCTCTCACATTTAAATAAATTAATATTTATTTAAATTCCCCCGAAATCCCACCTCTCACATTTAAATAAATTAACATTTATTTAAATCACCTTTATCCTCTACCCACTTGCATTTTCCTACAAATGCAAGTTGCACAACTATTTTAAATAAATCATTTATTTAAATCACCTTTATCCTCTACCCACTTGCATTTTCCTACAAATGCAAGTTGCACAACTATTTTAAATAAATCATTTATTTAAATCACCTTTATCCTCCACCCACTTGCATTTTCCTACAAATGCAAGTTGCACAACTATTATAAATAAATCCTATTTATCCTCACCCAATTGAAACCATTAATGGTTTCCCTTAAAGTCTTCAAACTTAATGGCTTCCTTCTAGAGTCTTCTCAAACCTTTAATGGTTTCCTTTAAAGTCTTCAAAACTTAATGGCTTTAAAGTCTTCAAACTTGATGGCTTCCTTCTATAGTCTTCTTTAGCCTTTAATGGTTTCCCTTAAAGTCTTCAAACTTAATGGCTTCCCTTAAAGTCTTCTTAAGACTTTAATTGCTTCCCTTAAAGTCTTCAAGCCTTTAATGGTTTCCCTCAAAATCTTCAAGCATTTTAATGCTTTATCTTCCTTTTTCTCATTTAAATAAATTAATATTTATTTGAATATTTATTCAAATGCAAATTACACCATTTAATTGAAATAAATGATTTTATTTTAATTGAAAATACCAAAAATCCTCCCACTTGCATTTTCCTACAAAATCCACTTGCATACCTAAACCCCTTCTAGATTCTTCTAAACCTTTCCTAATTAACCTAATCCATCCCGTAAATATTGTCACATTCCTAAGCAAATTGGAGTCACTTCTCAAAGACTCCAAAGTCTTTGAAAAGCAATTAATGATTTGTGTGTTCAACAAATTAACCTCTAAAGTCTTCCAAACCACTTATGGCTCTTACATGACCATTAATGGTTAATTCCACTTGCACCCATGGTTAAGGAATTTGACCCCTAACTTAACCCTCATGTAACCCATGTGTCTCTTCAAAACATTTATTTCTTTGACTAGGGTAACCATCATGTCCCCTCAAGCATTTAATGCTCCTTATCTCTCCTCTCAAGCCTCCTCATGGTGACACTTGTCAACATGAAATTGGGTTGAAAGTCTCACATGGATTGAATATCTTTCAATCCTAACCCTTGTTAAGATTACTCAATCTTAACCTTTCATTTCCCCATTTCTTCTAAAAATAGAACCCTTCTCCTCAAGCAAAAGAGAAGCATTAGAGTATTGTTATTATACTGGTATTAGCATAGAGCTTTTTCATACTATCACTATCTACACTTGCATAGCATTTGCTTATCATATTCAACCATCTTGAATCTCCACATGGCATCCATGGCTAGTGCTAAAAGCTGAGAGCTACACTCATTTGGGACTTGGAGAGGGGAGAAACAAGGGAGAAGCATCGAAAGGTATCATGGAAGCATTTTAGGGAGGCTCTTCTCCTTTCCTTTATTTTGTTAAACTTCTTTCATGCTTTTTGAAATCTCTTTTGATATGTTTGGAATGGTTTTTAGTTCTTTGTTTTGTTTTAATGGTTGAAACTAACTTATTAACATTGAACTTTGTTGTTGCCTTGTCCCCATTTCCATGACATCATTTGGTGAACCTAACATGAATCGAACAACAATCATTTTGAAGACTACTAACTTTTGAATGTTTTAATTGACACACAGGTCATTCTCTTGCGTTTTTGTTCTCAATTTAGCACTTTCGCAAATTGATACTTTAGCGCTATTGTCTATATTGTTGCTCTTTCGTGTTAAATAACACTTCTGTTTTCACACAGAGTAGAGCTATTGTAACAGAGAGTTGTCAGAAAATTCCTTGTAACTGAAAACTAAAAATTTTAGGCTTGTAGAAGCCCACCAAAACATGCGGATTTTTCTAACTAATTATCTTTTGTGCAGGTTTTAACTAACCCCTACAATATGATTTTTTAGCAATTTTAGCTTAGGAAATAAATTTGTTCATATTTCTAACTTCGTCTTTCAAGTTAGGATAAAATAAATTCATTTTCCTTTTGGGTTAAAATCAACTACACATTCATTTGGAGTTTTAAAAAGAACCACATCTTTCATTTAGAGCTCTAAAAATAATCACACTTGTTCAAAGTTAAAAAGAATCACAAAAACAAACACGCAAATTTATTTTTTTGCAAAGTTAGGAACAAATTTTTTTGGTGCTTAAAATCAACAAGGCAAATTTTATTTCTTGTATCAAGCTAAAAACTCACAATCCACACTTCCATTTTTGGTGCAAATAAAATTCACAATCAACTTGTCTCGTTTTTAAAGCAATTTTACTTCATGCAAACGTGTTTTTCATTAAGTTGACCAGGATTTTCAAATTCTAGTTTACTCAAACAATTGCCTTTGAAAATTAAAAAGAACACCATGATTGTTGGAGCAACATCTCCAAATAAATAGAAAATCATTGCGATGACAAGTTAAAAGGAACAAGTGAATTTTGTGTTTGACACACTTGTGCAAAAGAGTTGGTCGAGTGGTCCTACTTCTAACAGACACTATCCTCTCCCTTGGCTCTCGTGGTCCTAGGTGCAAGAGAAAAGTGTTAGTAACACTCAAATTTTATCTTTTTAAGAGAGGTCTGCCAAGGGATCGATACTCTTGAGAACGACCTCGAGCGGTAAATCCTTCGAGCCGCTATAGAAATCAGGTGTGAGCGAAAGCTGTAGCCTTGGGTATAGCTGTTCCTACAGTGTAACTGTCCGAAAGGACAAATGGGCCCCACCACTGGTTACAAGGCTCTTAAGTGAGTCACTGCAGAATGAACTTATGTCCTAAAACATCGAACATGACTAAACACCTCTAAGTAGTAGCCCACCCGTTCTATTGATTGAGGACATTTGCGATATAATTTAGTGCAAGAGCATAGATGGTTTTGCTCCCAAGATACTCACCATACATATTTCCTTGAGTAGAAACATAGCTTTTTGAAAAGTCACTTGTGGCTTGATAAAAGTGGTGACTCCCCCATCATAGGGATCATCTATTTGTTATGCTCGTGCAAGACTTAGTATATCACATCCTTACCTGCCAAGGCGGGATTCATAAGGTATGTAGTACCAAAGTCGAAGAAATATCAAGATGTGGGCTAAATTTATCATAACTGGCCATTTGACCTTAGGGATAAAAAGTGTTTGAAGTGTGTTCATTTTAAAGACCAAGTGCAAATTGAGCCGACTTCAGGCTTTGGAAATACACCTTACAATATATCTAAAGGAAGGGTCATATACAAGTCCAAGGATTGGGTTGATCTAGACCCATACTCATTTGTGCCTTTGAGGCTACATTCTTGTGTTTGTGCGCTTGCTTTGTTTTCTTGTCGAAGAAACATCAAAAGAAGATCACTTCCAAAAACAAAGTATTCATCCAACCAAACATTTCTCAAAACAACCAAACACATCAAAAACAAAGTGCAAACAACAAAAGTATCAAAAATTTGTGACCATTCTTCACATCTTGCGAAAGAAGAAGCGTCATCAGAATATCAACTTGAAAAGAAGACCATTAAGCTCAAAGGCTTTGATCAAAAAGAGGAAATTCTTCTATATAAATAGACAAATCTTTGTCTCACATAGAATTTTTCTGCGTCACATGCATCTCTACCTTCAAGGCAAAACAAACGAATTTGATTCAGAGACATTGAACCGCAGAGCTTTTATGCAATATAGAGCTCCGAGTTATCACAAAAACCAAGGAGGTAAGATTAATCCCAACATTTTCCCAAACGTCTGTATCACATACAACGTAGCTCGAGAAATACCACCAACACCCAAAAGGGAAGAGGTAGAGTTTGTCCCATTTGTGACACAAAGCTTTTATTGAAGTTAACAAAAATTTCATCCATTATCTTACTCATAAATCATCACTTCATCATCAATCCATTCCAACTCTCAAAACATTAAGAGGTTCTTGCTCCAAGTTCTCTTTTTAGATATTGCTTGAATCAAATGCATCACATCACTTTTTAGATTGTTTCTACATCTAGGATAAGCTCATCCTAAGAGACACATCTACGCAGGTTAAAACTAGTTCATGAGTGAATCCTCTCATTACTAGGTAGTTCAATCTGTAACACATCTCAGATTTCTCTACACCTTATCACATCAAATCTTATCAAACAAGCAAGCAATTCAAAGAAGAAATTTCAGTTACATCTACCTTAAAAGTGCTAGAGATCTACATGCAACACAATTCACCAACCATCAATCTTTCATTTCATCAACAACTCATCATTATTTTCACACAACTTCAATAAAAACTTGTAAACAAAATGGCCCAAACCCGATCACAATCAAGACAACGAGAAATAGAAATGGAAGAAGAAGAAGAGGAAAATCTCAATGAATTTCAAGAAGGACTTGGAGGAAATGCAAATGACGAAAACCCAAGTACTCCTACTCCTACAACAATAGAAAGGGCCCAGCATAACCCTCTCTTTAACAGACTTTTTGATGAAATACTCAGGAGCAATGCGGATGCTCACTTCTTAAAGCTTGCTCAAGAAGGAGTAAAACTCCCCTCTGACTTTGATCTTGCCCAATTAAGACAGGCATCAGAAAGACAAAGTCACCATGAAGAGGAATGAGGTAGAGATCCCATTAGATATAACATTCCTCGAGGTAACCCACCACCTCCTCCTCCAAATGAAATGGAGATGTTGTGGCAACAAGTCGAGAACTCACCCAACAACTTCATAATGGTGTTAAAACTAACCAATTCTCACTCAATGACATCTGTCCCTATCCTTTTGATAGGAATCTTTATATGCCACCCTTTCCACGAGGATTCGAAACACCAAAATTCAAAAAATATAGAGGAAAGGGAGATCCTCGTGATCATGTCAGAGAATTTCATTCCGCTTGTCTCGAAGTGGCATATGAAGACACATACCTAATGCGCCTTTTTCCCCAAATCTTGGGAGGAACAACCACATCATGGTTTTCTCGACTACCAGGTGGCACTAGAACATTTGAGGAACTTATCCAGAAGTTCCTAGCTCATTACTCTCATAACATTGAACGTGACATCACCATGGCTGATCTGTGCAACACTAAACAAAAACCAAGTGAACTATTCTCAATATTCCTGCAACGATGGCATCAAATGTCTAGCAGACGTTCTCTTCAGTTACCTAAACGAGAACTAGTGGAAATATTCATTTCCAACTTAAACGAAGAAATGGAATTTCACCTGGATGTCAAAGACACACTCTTTTAATGATATGATCACCAAGGGTTTGAAGTGTGAACGGGCACTCATCAAGAAAGGACTCATCAAAATCTATAATGAACCAAAGGATGGTCCTCGCCCACGCTTCAATAGTGATAAACCAAGCTTCTGGAACAAAAACAAGAATATCGTCAACGATGGGGTTGTGGATGCCAAGACTATACAAAGTACACAACCTGTGGTTCAGTTTGTAGGACAGAATCCTCCACCTCAGAATAACATAAATGTTCCTTCTAATCAAGGTCGCATCACATCTCACGATGAACCAAGACCTCGTCAGCAAAAACAGAAACAC
This sequence comes from Cryptomeria japonica, assembly GCF_030272615.1. NCBI lineage: Eukaryota > Viridiplantae > Streptophyta > Pinopsida > Cupressales > Cupressaceae > Cryptomeria > Cryptomeria japonica. Next base: position 561,392,601 of record NC_081414.1, on the reverse strand, counting down.
ACATACACTCCCTTAGGGGAACCCATTGAAACAGTATTGCGACAACTCATTTCTCAAAATTTGGTCACTCTACCAAAAACATCAAACTATGAGCCTTAGGTCAAACCAGCATGGTGGAGGGATATTGAACACTGTGATTTCCACCAAGGAAGAGGACACAAGACAAGTAATTATCACCGATTAAAAGATCTTATTCAGGATCTTATTGACCGAGGAGAAATTGAAATTGAAGGACATGGCCCAAAAACAACAAATAATGATCATCTGATGTTCAAAAATCCACTTCCATCACAAGATCAAAGGGGTCCTTCCACTTCTAGGCGAGGCACTGATACCACGGATTATACACAGGCTGCGTATAATTACACTGTAAATCATCTGTATGATGCCAGCGAACAAGTTGCAACTATAACCTTCAAAAATCCCAACTCAAATTGCAATGTTGTTACACGACGTGGCAAGGTTACCATAAAGGCAGCCCCACAAGGCACCACCTCCATACCAAAGCAGTACAATCTTGTGGAACAATTAGACAAAACGCCTGCGCTTATATCCATTTTAGAACTATTGCGCCTATCACCATCCCATAAAACTATCTTGGATCAAGCACTCCAAAAGGCGTCAGTCCCTGCAAACTTGAATACAAACCAATTTCAAGCCATGGTTGGAAGTCTAAAGTCATCACCTTGTCTCACTTTTTCTGAAAGTGACAACTCTTCTTTCCAGCAACCTCATAACGCTTCACTACACATTGAAGGCTTTATCAACCAGCATAGGATCAAGCGAGTCTTGATCGATAATGGAGCAGGCCTAAATATTTGTACACTACAGTTGGTCACAGCATTGGGATATGCGGTAGAATCAGTGGATCCTCGTTAGAAGATCACAATCAAAGCTTATGATGATGCAGAGCGTTCATCCAAAGGAGCTATGGTACTACCAATCCGAGTGGGCCCTGTGGTAAAGCACATCATCTGTCAGGTTTTGGACCTTCCTCTGCCATACAATCTATTGTTAGGAAGACCTTGGATACATGCCATGCAAGCCGTTCCATCTACCTACCATCAATGTATCAAGTTCCCACATAACGGTGTAGAGATCACAATCCTGGGCGATGCAAATCCCTTTGCGTATTGCCATAATATCAGCCATCAACTAGAGATTACCGTTCCTAATAATAGAGAAGCCATTTCCTCCACATCATATATAAGTCCCACCTCTCTTGCCAATTCGAACACCACTATATCAAAGCAAGAAAAGCTTAAGATGAAAGTAGTAGAGGAAGGCCCTGGGGAATACAACTTGAGTCAACTCTTTTGTGTGGGACAAATGCCCACTTCTCCTAGAACACATGGTAAACCACAACAGTTACTCCAACAACCACTAATCACGCCAGCATGTGCTTTGACGCCTTTCATCCTTGAAAAGAGTCAAGAAGAAGAAACCCAAGATGAGGACTTAGCGGACTGGATCTATAAATATCCCATCACCACTGATATACCGCAAGTTAAACTTCCTACAGATCAGTATGGCAAAGGTCTCCTCATTATGTAAAGAATGGGGTATGATGGTCAGAGTGCTTTGGGATGTTGCAAACAAGGACGACATGAACCTCTGCTGCCGGAATTAAAGCCCAAAGGTAATACAGGCCTAGGCTTTGAAAAAGAGATCTTTCCTAAACTTAAATTCAAAGGAAAACCCGGCAAACCATTATGTCAGCCTATTGCAAAGAGGACACCTTTTATTATCAAAGCAACATCGAGCACCATCACAACTGCCCCACCGAGGCTCAGAATCCCAACACAACCATCACCAATGCCACTCATCCCACCAAACGAACCTGTAATCCCATCGACAACACCATTAGTAGCAGCAATTGTATCAGAACCCGCAATAGCATCTATGGCACCAACAGTTCCAGCAGAAGCCACTGAGTCAACACTACCGATACTCCCTGTACCATATTCTTTTATCCCCTTCGACCATCCTGTAGCACCAATCACTACAAAGGTACATCAACCAATCACACCTGCAGTATTTAACTCAAAAGACATCCCAGTATGGTATAGTAATCGGATGCTGGAAAGTGACTCAGAGACCGACTCACATGAGTGGGAATTTGATTCTATACAGCTTAACACTTCAGATGAGGAAGATGCATCAATACCTCCGCCACACAAAGATATCCCTATTTATGGAGAAGCACAGATAAAGACCACTTGGGTTTCTGAATTGGAAACATCTTCCACAGACCCTACGTCTCATCCTACGCCTGATTTTGACAGGGAGAGTACCATTAACGACCTTCACCATAACGTCTTAACCCTCACTGATACATCTAACACACTTAACCTAATCGATGAAGTAATGCCCATTATCCACCCTGAACTCATCGAATGGAACCAATCAAATCCCCCATGTCTTGACCTCTTCCCAAATGATGAGGCCATCATTGACTTTTTGGAATTAAGGGATAACCTACCAAGCGGGGATCACAAAGCTAGATTCGCCATAGAACCAAATAGCGCAGCATACTTCGGGGCGGATGCCAAACCTTTCAGCTGCAAAAATATAACAATAAGACATGGATCTTCCAGTGAAAACCACACCGTGGCACTGTTTGATTCAACAAAAATAAAAAGAAAGAGCGTATCCAATGGTGAAAACCTCCCTGAGGTGCCTGAGGATGAAGGGTTTGACATTCTCCCTGCCAGTGCACAACAGGAATGATCAACGATTCTCATTGAGGAAACCAAAGAATACAATGTATACATCTGGCATCTCTTCTCACTCCAGAGGAACAACCTAAATTTATAGAGTTCTTTCAAAAGCGTCAGATCAACTTTGTATGGTCATATGCAGACATGCCTGGGCTTGATCCTGATTTAGTCATGCATCACCTCACCGTAGCAGAAGGAGCCAAACCTGTCAAGCAGAAGCTTCATAAGATGCATCCTCAGATTGCAGTGCTAGTCAAAACAAAAGTCAAGAAACTCCTAGATGTTGGATTCATTAGACCAATTGATTATGCAGAATGGATCTCCAACATTGTGCCTGTCGGCAAACCAAAAGGGGGCATCCTCATTTGTACTGACTTCAGAGATCTGAATAAGGCATGTCCTAAGGATGACTTCCCCCTACCAAATATCGACATCATAGTGGATCTGACAGTGGGACATGCCATGCTTTCACTTATGGATGGCTTTTCAGGATACAATCAGATAAAGATCGCACCAGAAGATCAACATAAGACAACCTTCACATGTCCATGGGGCACATATTGCTGGAATGTAATGTCTTTCGGTCTAAAGAATGCAGGAGCGACCTATCAAAGAGCAATGACCACCATCTTCCATGACATGATGCATACTATGATGGAAGATTATGTGGATGACTTACTAGCAAAATCACTCACTAGAGAAGGTCATTTGGACATATTAGAGAGAATCTTTGATAGACTGGAACAATATCATGTTCGACTCAACCCAAAGAAATGTGTCTTTGGAGTAACCTCTGGGAAACTTCTAGGATACATTGTCTCAAGCAAAGGCATTGAGGTCGATCCAGCAAAGGTGAAGGCAATCATGGACATGCCACCTCCAAAGAATATGAGTCAGCTAAGGACACTACAAGGACGGCTCCAATCTATCTGCAGATTCATCGCACAACTGGCTGATAAGTGTCACCCATTCACACACCTGCTACACAAGAACATCCGCTTTCAGTGGGATGCCCGATGCCAACAAGCATTTCAGACGCTTAAAGACTATCTCATGAATCCACCATTGTTGATCCCACCAGATCCAAGTAGACCGTTGTTACTCTATATCTCAGCAACAAGTACAACATTGGGTGTACTACTGGCACAACATAATGCAGAAGGAAAAGAGTGTGTTGTTTACTACATCTCTCGCACACTGGTTGGCTATGAACTCAATTACACACCTATTGAGCGAGCTTGCCTAGCAGTAATCTTAGCAGCTACTAAACTGAGGCATTATTTGTTAACACACAAGGTACAACTCATCACAAAAATTGATCCACTCAAGTATTTACTTAGCAAAACAACATTGACAGGTCGCTTGGCCAAATGGGTGATGATTCTAAGTGAATTTGACATTGAGTATGTAGATCGTAAAGCTATCAAAGGTCAAGTTATTGCAGATCAGTTGGCTGATGCACCACTCATAGGCGATCATCCTCTCATTTCCAATTTTCCAGATGAAGAGATATTCATGATCACAACAGCACAACCATGGAAACTATACTTTGATGGTTCATACACTAAGCATGGCTCGGGGGCAGGCATTCTGTTTATCACACCTCAAGGTGACAGCATCCCGAAGTCTTACAGGCTCACATTTCCATGCACTAACAACATAGCAGAATATGAGGCCTTGATCATAGGACTCAGGCTAGCCGTACAAAGGAAATTACAAGAACTACAAGTATATGGTGACTCCCAACTGGTCATTCGACAAGCAACAGATGAATATCAGACCAAGGATGATAAACTCATGCCATATAAGCAAATGGTGGACACTCTAAAGACATCATTTACTACTATCACTTTTGAGCAGATACCAAGAGATCAAAATCGAGCTGCTGACGCTATGGCTACCATCGCATCTCTCCTAGATCTTCCACATAATTCAACATGCTACGAGTTCTTGGTAGAACAACTTTGGATCCCCGCTTATGATATCCCCAAATCTGAAATGATATGTTGCCTTGTCAGTTCTGAATCCCCATGGTACGGTGAATTCTACACCTACCTCCACGATCACACCCTTCCTCCCAACCAATCGAATAACCAACGTAAAACCTTCATTCGCCAAACTGCTCGATATACCATTATTGCTGAAACCCTATACCGTCGCAGTCTTGATGGTACTCTCCTTCGATGTCTGGAACAAGGTGAGATAACAAAGGCTTTGGAAGAGGTACATGAAGGAATTTGTGGAACCCATGCAAGTGGTCCGTCACTAGCCAAGAAACTCTTGCGCAATGGATACTATTGGCCATCTATGGAAAAAGATTCCTACTACTTTGTCAGAAAATGCAAAAAATGTCAAGTTCATGGCGACCTAATACATGCACCAGCCCAAGAACTACAACCAATCACAACACCATGGCCTTTTTGTCAATGGGGCGTTGACCTTGTGGGTAAGATTCGTCCATCTTCATCCAATGGCCATAAATTCATTATTACCGCCACCGAATATTTCACAAAGTGGATCGAAGCTATTCCACTTACCTAAGTTACCGACAAGCAGATCACCTCATTCATCCTCAACTACATCATCTGCCGGTATGGTGTACCCATGTCCATCATCACAGATAACGGTCTTCCTTTCAAAAATCAGGATGTCTGTGAACTTTGTGAGAAATTTCATATCCAACACCGCTTTTCCACTCCCTACTACCCACAAGGCAATGGTCGGGCCGAAGCATCCAATAAAAACATATTGAGGATCCTAAAGAAGATAGTCAATGATGCCAGCCGTGATTGGCATGTTCAATTGAATCCATCACTATGGGCATATCGAACTAGCATTCGAACCCCTACAGGCGCAACTCCCTACTCATTGGTCTATGGCGCCAAAGCTATCTTACCTATTGAGGTTGAGATACCATCACTACGAGTTTCCTTGCATAATCTAATAGATGGTGAAGCGTACAGAGTCTCACGCCTCCAAGACTTAGAATTACTTGATGATAAGCGACAAGCTGCATACAATCATCTCAAAGCCTATCAGCAGCGCATGAGTAGAAGCTACAATCACCGAGTTAGACCTCGTACATTTGAGGTAGGTGATCTTGTTCTTCGAGAGAATCCTCGCAACCAACCAAACAGAGAACATCAGGGCAAGTTTGAATCAAACTGGCTGAGCCCATATGTTGTCACTGCTGTATTCGGGTCTGGGGCATATCAGTTGGCTACATCAGAAGGAGAACCGCTCGCAGATCCAATCAACAGCATGCACCTCAAACAGTTTTATACCTAAGTTGTATAGAGCATCAAACTCCCATATATACTGGCAAAAATACCAAAAACATACAAATAAATGACCTGAAGAAAATACAAAAACATCAAAAGAGTAAAAAAAAAAATTAAAAAAAATCATGCATCCAAACGGTGAACAACCACTCCGGTGGCACCTTGGGTAAGTGCGATGGTGAAAACCTGGCAAACAGGCGCCACTCATAAAAGGCTATGGCTCCATTGTCTTTCAAACTTGTTGTGATCACATCTACTTCATACATACATCCATCCATCCATCAACCATGGCTTGTTATAAATCTACAAATCCAAGAAAGTACTACATGCATCCTGCATCCCGCTTTTTTATAGTCATGTCTAAACTGGGGGAAATTCCCTTAAACTATTGATGGAAGTGGATTCTACATTGTCTTGTGATTCATTAAAGTTCTTCATTTAAAACTATCTCACAAAATCCACAAACATTCAAAACAATTCAAAATCCAAAAACATCCAAAACACTTCAAAATCCAAAAACATTCAAAACAATTCAAAATCCAAAAACATAAAAAAAAAAAATCGAAAATCACACAAAAACATGGCAACACATTGTACATACTCGTCCGCGCAGATACCAAACAAGCATTGAAAAAAATCCTCGCACGATGATCACTTATCAAAAATTGACCAACACAATCGACATCAACAATCAAACTGTCTTCAACAAGGATGCATCCTTCCTTACCAAAACAAAGATAAAAATGACATTTTCTTTGACAAGAAAATTGTGTTAAGCTATCAAATACTTGGTTGATTTGTGAAGTAATTCATTCGTTTATATATTAGGTTTCTATAACATTGTTTGTGTATCGTTTACGCATTATTCCAATGAAGTTCTGGGGCACCTCGACCATATGAACATGAACCATTACCAAGGATCCATATTCTTTATTCTTTATGTATATACTGTTTGTTTGCAGGTACAATGCTCTTTCTTTGGTTCCTCCTACCTCATCCAAACTGGATAAAGGTTTTATCTCTTATTATGGTATGCACTTGTCTCAAGATATGATCAGCCTAAGATCAAGGAGGACGATCCAAGTCATGCATGAAAGGAGATAATCCTTGTCTATTCCGCAAGCAATACTCAGGGCAACTTGATTCATTATATCAAGTTGCTTGTATTAACTTGCTATATCAAAATTCATGTAAGGAATACACAGGTCATCTTGAATCTTTATGTCAAGTTGCTAGTATTTTCTTACAACATTTTAAAGCTCAATGATGAAAATAGAGCACTATGGATCGTCATCTCATCTCATATGTATATATTGCATTTCGTTGCATTCCACCCATCCATACATTCATAATAGCTGCATACCATGCATATATAGTCATAATAATGCATACTCTATTTTACTCATCTTCTTCCATAGGACTCGGTCCTAGTCCTCCATATCTTCTATCTAACATCGAATCCCCCCTCACCCTCCCTATCTTGATCATCAACATCATCCTAATCCCTTCATCGCTTCCCATCCTCACTCATCCACAAAATTAAACCAGTTACTCTGTCTACACAGATACATCGACTCCCACACACCTAGACTATCAACAGATACTCTGATCAAGTATCTTCGGGTCTCAACAGGTAATCGATCATGGTAATCCTAGACTACATCAGGCATTTATCATAATGACCTAGTCTCAACGGGGCTGCCATGATTTCCCACAACCATCCATCACACGCACATACTATCAATTGATCAACCAATCAAACACAATCCAACAGATAATTACATCAATTGTCTACGTCTCAACGAGTATTTTGCTTCATATACCTTGACTTCATCGGGCAATTACATCAATTGTCTAAGTCACATCAGGTCACTTTGATTCACTTACTCAGACTTTATCATGTCCAAGCGACCAACTGACATCAACTGTCACACTTTGACTTGACCGGGGCAATTAAACCAATTGCACCAGATTGTCCAACCAATTTTGATCAATTGTATAGCATCAATCCAAACCCCACACTACATCTGCTATGTATCTCTTGCATGACCTCAGGGTACTCGCTGGCTTGTTGTTTCTCCGTATTCACTCTATTTTTCTTCCATTCTTTCACTGTTGTCGCTAATTTCTTCTATTCTACCTCCCCTCCACTTCTCGTTCTTTTTCAAGAGATCGCCCGATTTTTCAAAAAAATTCAGCCCATCTCTCGAGGAGGCATACCACCCACTAAATTAACATTTCTGGGACATATTTCTCATACCTATCTTTCTTTCTTTGAAATGACACAATAAACCGCATCGTCTCAAAGAGGGGCAAATGTAATCACATAAATCTGTCCACTTAATTAAATGAATATTTAATATTTATTTGATTATTGAACCATCAATTAATAATTAATTAAATTAATATTTAATTAATTCATCTTAACCCTCTTCTCTTATTAATTAAATAAATTATTCAATTTATTTGATTTAATTCACTTAACCAAATTCAGACCATTAATTAAATAAATAAATCATATTTATTTAATTAAATTTTCTCTCACATTTAAATAAATTAATATTTATTTAAATTCCCCCAAAATCCCACCTCTCACATTTAAATAAATTAACATTTATTTAAATCACCTTTATCCTCTACCCACTTGCATTTTCCTACAAATGCAAGTTGCACAACTATTTTAAATAAATCATTTATTTAAATCACCTTTATCCTCTACCCACTTGCATTTTCCTACAAATGCAAGTTGCACAACTATTTTAAATAAATCATTTATTTAAATCACCTTTATCCTCCACCCACTTGCATTTTCCTACAAATGCAAGTTGCACAACTATTTTAAATAAATCCTATTTATCCTCACCCACTTGAAACCTTTAATGGTTTCCCTTAAAGTTTTCAAACTTAATGGCTTCCTTCTAGAGTCTTCTCAAACCTTTAATGGTTTCCTTTAAAGTCTTCAAAACTTAATGGCTTTAAAGTCTTCAAACTTGATGGCTTCCTTCTATAGTCTTCTTAAGCCTTTAATGGTTTCCCTTAAAATCTTCAAACTTAATGGCTTCCCTTAAAGTCTTCTTAAGACTTTAATTGCTTCCCTTAAAGTCTTCAAGCCTTTAATGGTTTCCCTCAAAGTATTCAAGCATTTTAATGCTTTATCTTCCTTTTTCTCATTTAAATAAATTAATATTTATTTGAATATTTATCCAAATGCAAATTACACCATTTAATTGAAATAAATGATTTTATTTTAATTGAAAATACCAAAATTCCTCCCACTTGCATTTTCCTACAAAATCCACTTGCATGCCTAAACCCCTTCTAGATTCTTCTAAACCTTTCCTAATTAACCTAATCCATCCCGTAAATATTGTCACATTCCTAAGCAAATTGGAGTCACTTCTCAAAGACTCCAAAGTCTTTGAAAAGCAATTAATGATTTGTGTGTTCAACAAATTAACCTCTAAAGTCTTGCAAACCACTTATGGCTCTTACATGACCATTAATGGTTAATTCCACTTGCACCCATGGTTAAGGACTTTGACCCCTAACTTAACCCTCATGTAACCCATGTGTCTCTTCAAAGCATTTATTTTTTTGACTAGGGTAACCATCATGTCCCCTCAAGCATTTAATGCTCCTTATCTCTCCTCTCAAGCCTCCTCATGGTGACACTTGTCAACATGGGATTGGGTTGAAAGTCTCACATGGATTGAATATCTTTCAATCCTAACCCTTGTTAAGATTACTCAATCTTAACCTTTCATTTCCCCATTTCTTCTATAAATAGAACCCTTCTCCTCAAGCAAAAGAGAAGCATTAGAGTATTGTTGTTATACTGGTATTAGCATAGAGCTTTTTCATAGCATCACTATCTACACTTGCATAGCATTTGCTTATCATATTCAACCATCTTGAATCTCCATATGACATCCATGGCTAGTGCTAAAAGCTAAGAGCTACACTCATTTGGGACTTGGAGAGGGGAGAAACAAGGGAGAAGCATCGAAAGGCATCATGGAAGCATCTTAGGGAGGCTCTTCTCCTTTCCTTTATTTTGTTAAACTTCTTTCATGCTTTTTGAAATCTCTTTTGATATGTTTGGAATGGTTTTTTAGTTCTTTGTTTTGTTTTTATGGTTGAAACTAACTTATTAACATTGAACTTTGTTGTTGCCTTGTCCCCATTTCCATGACATCAACAACATCTCTACCAAAGACCCCTTATGAATCTTCAAGATGTTAACATCTCCAGTTACATGAAGAACATTCACCATACATGATGAATCTGCATCACTGCCAAAGACCCACGATACCTAGTCTTCATAGCATCATGATAAAACTAGACATCGACAGATGTCTGACTCGCCAAAGCAGCTCAGAAGGCATCTCCATCCTCATTCTGAGAGGACCCAGAATCAGAAGAACCCTTACTTTTCTTCTTCTCTCTGCAATCCTTTCGGATATGACCAGTCTGCCCACAATTCCAGCACTTCACTTTGGAATTCTTGTCAGGAGTCTTGGAGCTTTCCTCTGACTTGGATTCTGACTTCTTGTTCTCTTTCTTGCCTCTAACAGTGAGAGTATCCTTGACCATCTCAGAAGATTTTCTTCGTGTTTCTTTTGACAGTAACGAAGCAACCACACCTTCCATTGTGAACGTGGTTGTTGTACTCCCAATAGTCATTACCAGATGATCCCATAAGTCAGGCAGAGAACATAACAGAAGCATGCACCGATCCTCATCATCAATCTTGACTCCTACAGAGGTTAATTGAGCAACGATCATGTTGAAAACATTCAAATGATCTGCAACAGATGTACCCTCGTCCATCTTCAGGGAATATAACTTCTTCCTCAGGAACAACTTGTTTACTAGAGACTTTCCTTGATAAATGTCTCCAAGCTTCTTCCACAAAAGATTAGCAGTCTTCTCCTCATGGACATTCAACAGAACGGAGTCTGCCAAACAGAGTCTAATTAACCCTCTAGCTTTTCTATCTGCAAGATCCCAATCTTCTTGCCTCTTGCCTGAAGGCTTAGCGGTTGCAATCATAGCACCCTAGAGATCCCTATCAACCAGCAAGTCTTCCATCTTGATTTTTCATAACTCAAAACTTGCACCATTGAATTTATCGATCTCCACTCGCCCAGAAGAGTTCGCCATCTCAATCTGCAAACAAAATACTTTGCCAGAGTCCCACTGAAAACAGAATTGACACAAAACAACCCTACCCGACAAGGATAACACAACTAAATGGCTCTGATACCACTTGAAAGGAAAATAGTGCATGGAAAATGCTCTCCTAACATCAATTCTAAGGGGATTTGCAAGCAAGGAAGTATTTTAATTTCAATACATTAAGATAGACACAGACAGAAGATTAGGATTAACCAGACATAATAACACCAGAGAAAGACATTAGATATACGTGGGAAAACCCTTACGGGTAAAAAACCCACCACCAAAAGGAGATCCCTTTAATCAATAAACAACATGGTTACAATAAAGTTAACAGATCTTCTTTTCTGATTTTGTTCTCTGAACTCTGTCCTGCTCAACCACACAGATCAACCTCCATCCTGGCTACTCGCTCAATTCTACTCAACCTCTCTGGCTTTACACACCCATCACACATCAAGCAAGGAAAAACATCTCAGAGTTCCTATCATACTTTAATGATACTCCAAGCCTTCTGCTTTGTGCGACTCTGAGCTTCTCACTCACTCACTCTCGCTTTGTTACATCTCAGGTAACACATATATAACAGCCAAGGTTACAATGTATCGATTAGGCATAACCGTTATGGAATCCAATGGTCTTCCATCTGTCCAACTGTGTTTCAGTTTCCTCTGGCCACTCTAACAGTTAGTCGCTCCAACCACCAGGAAGTCTAACCGTCGGTCTGCATTCGTGAGAAACACAATATCCCACATGCATCAGGAAGTCGGGTCGGTTCGTATTCATATACACCGACAATGTCATCCTCAGTGTCCGAGTGTTCACCTTTTGGATCTCAGTTCGACCTCGCTCCCATAGTCGGTCTTCGCTCCATCAACCATCGGTATAGCTTTCAACCGGTAGAGCCGATCGCCCAATGATACTCGATCGCCAAAGGCGACTCTATCGGGTCATCGGCACAACCTTCCTGCTGTCTCCCCGATCACTCTGAGGATGCCAACACCAAACCATCAGCTCTTCGGCCAAACAATGAACAAGTAATCCCGATCTGCATTGCCAACCCGATAAGATGATTTCATCAGGTCATCAGAACACAAAGAATAATACTATGCCGATAAGTGAAACACTCTGAGACCAGGTAGAGCGATCTCATCGGAACATCGGCATGACATTCAGAATGTCAACCTGATAGCCGATATGTGACCCGATCTGAGACAAGGTAGAGCAGACTCATTGGGTCATCGACATGACATTCAAAATGTCAACCCGATAGCCGATATGCAACCCGAACGCCAAAAGGCGACTTCATCGAATCATCGACACATCGCTGCACAAGTCATTCCGATAGCCGAAGTTACCCTGGACTTCGTCAGGTCATCAGGATGACTTCAAACCTGCTATTCCGATATGTGAAGCATTCCAGCCGGAAGATAGCTAACCCATCGGGACATCGGTGTAACAAATAACAACCTCTCTCGATAGTCGATATCGAAACCGAGAAGTCAAGTTCATCGGCCAAAGTCACACTGATTAGAAAGTGTTCAACAACCAAGAAGGTAACACTCTGCTGCTCCATCTATGTAGGCTACTCCGATCAAACCAAAAATGGTCAGGAGAATTTGAGGCATAATCCCAACAGGATGTAAGCACTACAAGCAAGAATCCCCACAATTTCTCCAAGGTTCTCCCCAAGGTAAAGCATGCTCCATTGTTAATACAGTAGAGATGAACCCGTGGGGTTTGAACTTAAGTTGTAGGCACTACAGGCAAGAATCCCCACCATTTCACCAAAGGGTCATCCCCAAAAGGGTTTATGGTAACCAGTGAGAATCGAACCAGAGTTGATGTGTTGCACCGAGATCATTAGCCTAACACTACCCCTCACGACTCGCTTTCACACCAACTCGACTACTCATGCACCCTTAGTATTCCTACTGCAATTGAATTGAAGGAGTATGTTGAAAAAGATGCAGTGATGCCATGGTGGCCTTTTGTGGAAAATTTTAGGACCCATTTCATTAGGGATCATTGAGCTTGTTGCAGCCATGCATACAAGTTCCTCAAAAAGGTGACCGAATAAGAACTTGACTTTTATGTGAAATAACTAGAGAACTTTCGATTCTTGGCAGACAATTGGGAGCTGGATAGTGACAACAATAGTCTACCAAGCGAGACGGTTGTGCTAGAAATAGATTAGGACATTGACAAAGAGGATGATGGAGGAGATAGCCCCTAGGCATAACAATTATAGCTCCCTACTATCTTGTGCCTAAGACAAAATCATTTTATTTTATTTTTCTGTTAAAACAAATTCAAGACAATTTTACGAATTTTAGAACACCTATACTGAAATTTTGGACTATATCATCATGGGTCAAAAGCATATGTGTGTGGTTGTAAAAATTTACTATATAAATGAAAACATATACATAGCTTCTGATATTTTGGATTTTTGGTAGCAATTATCTAATGTTTACACGTGAATATTGATGGTGTTCAATTCTTTTCTTTTTCTAAAGATTTTCTTTTAGTATGCTTAAAATGAACGTTAAAGTAAACAATATTTGCAATGATATTTTACTTTGATGTTCAAACATGAAAGAAAAACACTAAAACAATGAGGGAAAACACCACCTATAAATTGAAATGTGGAATCTAACATTCACGTTTACCATGCATCAATTTTAAGTTAAGGTTTTCTGTCACTACATAAATAAATTAGTGTTAGGTAGAGCATACCTGATAGATGAATGATGTGAAGTGACAATTCAAATCATCTACGTTCAAACCTTAGCATGCTATGCTCTTGGGTAGAACGTATGAGACTACATGAGAGCATGATAAGGTCCTTGCGTTGTAGACATTTAATAAAATTGCATCACCACTTTGTGGTGGATGACCACGCTAATCGATAATTCTTAAATCTTTGAGTGTGTGGCATTCTAAGGGCCAAAAATTGAGGAGGATTTCACTTGGAGGAAATCTTGAAGCTAAACAAAGCTACCCCTAAAGGGAAGCAAATGCGTGGTATCACTTATTGGAAGAGAAAGAACAACTAACTAATCTTACCCTCGCCTAATCTACTATGAAAATTAATGGGCTAAACAAAACCATTAATAGGTGTTTTGAAATAACTTCCCTTCTACCTAACTTATGGCATTTCTCATGCTTTTGAGCAAGGGGTAGGGAAAAAGGGAAAGACAAGCAACTCACAAATTGCTTGAATTATTCCCCTACACCATAGATTTTAAAGTCTTTTGATTTGTTGATATTATCAGAGGATAATGGGAGGTTGAGGATTTTTTGCTTGAGTATCTCATTTTCATGTTCTGAAGTGAACATGACTGAAGGAGATTGGCAATTCCCTTGTTGGGTTATATGTTGAATAGGGCATCCTCTTGACGGTATTGTGAGATCAGAGCTGCATTTTATTTTATCTGTACTTTATATTTTTATATAGCCTTTGCTTTCTAGCTCTTCTAAAGGTATAGGGATGAAGCACCTTTTTTTGTTTCTCACAGTTTTATGCTTTGTGTAATGATGCCTTGATCTCTATTGATAAAAAAAAATTCAAATTCATCCTAGAATTGGGTTTCGTCCATCTTTTTGCTTTCTTCCTAGATAGAGAGGTCTTTTGTTTCATGGATATTATTTAGAGGATCATAAATGACCTTGCCTTCTTCCTTAATGCTTGCTTCATTTTTGGATCTCGTGTTGTGCTCCAGGTGTTCATAGGAGTTTTTTGTATCACCTTATTGTTCTAATGTTGTCCCTAGAGCTGATATAGACTTATTTTTTTCTTTGTATTCAACAAAGAAAGGAAGATCATGAAAGAAAGAAGCATGACTCATTTGCCTAGTCTCCTTCATAATAGGATATTCACCTTTCTATTGAGTCTACTTGTCATGTTTTGCCTCCTTTTTCTTGTGAGCGTGGGCCTTGCTATCCACATGCCTTTTTATCTCTTTCTCTTGTTCGTGAGACCAATTTGATCTCTAAACAACCTGTCCACCTTTGAATAGTGATATGGTGTTAGGATGAGGGATTTGCAGAGGGAAAATATTTCTCAGGAAAGACAAGGAGAATTAATCTCCTTTAGTAGGCAAGGACTCTTGTATGGGGATTGTTTTTTTTCACATGCAAGCAATTATTTGCTTTCTGCATAATTTGGGTCACAAGCATTTGGTTTTGTTTCCTTCTTTTTTATTCTAGTTCTTGTTGTTGTAAGAAGGTGTGATAAGCAATATGGTCTTGATATTTTTGTTCTTCTACTTCAATTGATCTTAATTTGTTGTTGCAAATCACTGCTAGGTGGTGCCTTGTCTCTTTGAGGTATTCCCATGCCTAAGCCATTGAGCGAAGGAGGAGGAATGTATTGCATGTAAGGATGATATTAATCATATATGTGCTCTAGTGGGGGGAAAAATCTATTGTATGGGCCACCTTGTATGGTATTATTGTAAGGAGCACTAGGCCTAGCACTAGGCCTAGGATGATTATATGTGTCATGACCATAGGCATAATTGGTATTGTAAGCATGATCTTGGGTATTGCCACCAAATTTGACACGTGGTCTTCTTGTGTAAGTATTATCATGATCTTGGGTATTCTCTTATTGTTGGATATGAGCATTGGTATTCCTTCGGCCTTGGAAAGTATGTGCATGGGGTTGTTCATGAGTGTTTCTAGCATCATTGGTATGAGTATATGTAACTTCAGGTTTTTGAAATATGGATGAAGGTGACTCAGGCACTGTACACTCGTGTCTATTTCCACCATTATTACCATTAGCTTGATTAGGATCCTCTTCCAAAATTTGTGTCACATCAATCATGGGGTAATCTTGCACCATTTTAAATTAACATGTGTAAAAAGTGTTGGTGGTATATTCTCATAATCACTTCAACCAATTTATTAAATTTCTCATCAAGCATAGTGTCTTAAATCTTTGTGGTAGTAAAGGACTCATTGTCAAATTCTTGTGCAAAACTGCGATTTTTAAAGGATTGTGTGTTGTAAATTTATTCCTCATCATACTCACATGTTTTCATTTTTAGAGATCTTTGAGCTTCTCTGACTTATCTTCTAGACCTTTGTGATCAGGTTTCAACCATGAAATAACCTTGGCTAAGATGGAGTATGGAATAATACAAAGACTATGGAAGATAAAGAGGTTGTGAAATGGAAAATGAATCTAGGGTTGTCTTGCAGTGTCCCAAAACCTTGTTCCAAGATAAATGTGATTATCTAAGCAAGGTGTGGCTTCCTACAAGATGATAAAATCCAATGGGGTAAGTTGACCTTAACTAGAGATGCCCCAAATGGTACCGGTGATAAAGTTGATGCAGGAACCACCTAGAGATGCATGTGATGTGTTTGCAAAATAAGATAGGGACTACTAATCAACCTTTTGACTCTAGTTGAAAGATGTGAATGGGGGGTTGAAAATGATGTCTGAAAGTGAATGGAAAATCCTTGACAAGATGATGGTTGACTAAAATGAAATCCTACGGGATCAACCTTAGAAGCTCTTAGAGTCTCAAAAACATAGATGTAGTATGAATTCACAGATGCATCAGAATATCTCAGATACACATTTTCATAGTTGTAATGAAAGTTCTTAGTTTGTCCAAATACGCAATATGATGTTCCAAAAATGCGTTAGAAAGTGACATAGACACAATAAGATGAGTAAAAACTGTGCTTTCTCAGTTGATAATGTTTTCTTAGTTCTATTTTGTAAATGCACTAGAAAGTGATACAGATGTGATAAGATGAGTCAAAAACACATTGGAAATGAATAGAAACACGACCAGAGTAATTATATATGCGTTGGAAATGAATACAGACACTTTTTTTGGTAAATTCTGAATTTTGTCCAAACTTTTGAAGTTGTTGATAAGTGACCAGATCTCAATGTTGATGTTTTTGTGGCAAGAATATACAACAACCAAGAAGACACAATGTTTGAAGGTGTTGTTGTCCAAATATAAGCATAATTTGTATGTTATGTAGGTCGAAAAAGTCCAATTTCCATTGGTCTTAACACAATTGAAAACACATGTAAGTTTGCACAACCTAGGCTAGAAAGATTATACTACTTGCTAAGTCCCCACTCGGATTTCTCCAAATACTAAAAGCAAGCAAATAGAAAGAGATTTGGTGGCACTAGCCCCCCTTACATGACACTCACTTCTTGGGCACACCAAAATCTCATACCTCGAAGATCCAGAGATCTTATGAACTGAGGGACATCTGTCTCGATAATGAGTAGTAGCAATGTGGGGCGGCTTCAGAGGTCCGACCTCTTGCACTTGTAAGCAAAAAGGGTTTTTGGGCCATTAAAAACAATGGTGTTTAGTTAATGTTTCGGGGTATACTGGTGGCTATACATGTGGCAGTTCGCTCAATTAAGAGGCCTCCTAGCCCTTTCAATTTTTTTGCATAACATGGATACTGAAGGAGACATTTGTCAGTATAAAACATCGACATCGAGTGATAAGATGACTTTCATCACAAACCATAATTATTTATATAGCAAACCGAGATGAAAGTACCACTTGGGTCATTTCCTCTCACAAGTCGGGATGCAGGCCCTCTAAAGACAATAATAATTTATCTTACACCCAAGATCCAATGGAAGGTGAGGGGATATGATACTTTTGTTATTATCTTAGGGTTCTAAATACAAAGCGTGCCAAGAGCACAAGACACTTCAAACAAAGTTTATTTACCCTACAACAAAAAAAGGAAAAGATCAATGAAATTGATGTGAGCCTAATTAAACTAGAAAAGTCAAACACGCATCTAAATTACTTGTGCAAGCCAATGATTAGTAGTTTCAATGAAAACCCCAACCTGCAAGCAAACTTGTTAGGTTAATTTTAAAAATCCCAAAATGAAATGTGAAAGGGGCCTTTAACAAAATGATAGAAACAACTCCACCACTTTGTTAGGCTACAAGGGTTAGGACAAAAGCAAATCAAATCTGAAATTTAACCCTAATTTGAAAGATAAAGAGCAAATGCAAAAACACAAATGTTGTTATACCTGACATAGATATAAAAAAAACCCCAAATTGTAACTTGTCAAAAACCCGCAACCTGCAAAATCAAAAAAATGTATACATGGAAACACAGATCACATACCCAACATAAAATATCCTATACGCAACAGAAAATAATATATGTGTGGCCTTGGGCAACACACATGCGACAATATAAAATAAAACGGGTCAAAATAACAAATAAAAACTATTAGATTTAAAATCACAGACGCACCAAAAGATGTAGATACATGTTGATATGATGCACATGCATGGTAATATGTGGCACAAATGTGGCGACAAATCAAAAACACAATTATGGTGAAATATTGCAAAATAGAAAGTTGAACAAAACGCAGACGTGTCGATATGACACACAGATGTGACTTCGACCTAAAATCATCGCTAATCTGATCTGCAACTTGTCAAAAATACTTACAAATGAAAAAATAATGTTATAAACAAGGGACTAAGGTCCCACTGGGCGTGCCAAAATGTATATGGTGAAATCGAGAATTCAAATATTGTAAAACCAAATAAAGATCCAACCACATAAAACCCTAGTTCTACAATGAAATCCACCATACACCAATGAAGAACCTAAAACACATGCAAACAACAAATATGAAATTATACCTTCAGGGTTTGATCTCCATTGTTTCCTATCTCCATTGATCTTGCTTGATATCGTTGCTGTTAAATTTTATGTGTGCATAAGAGCTCAATAAAGAATGAATTGTGGTTGTGTAGACGCTTGATCACTATGAGGATTCACATTCACATTAGGATTCATTAGCATTAGGGATTGAAAAGGATGGAAGGATCCTCTTATTTAGAGAGTACTCTAGAAAATGGAGGAATAGGATTAAAAGGTGGAAGGATAAATGGTCGGCTAGGATTAGAGGGTAGGTATAGAAAATAGGAAAATATTACAAAGGTGGTTAAAGGTAGATTAAGAGATGAATGACAAGTGTCATGGAGGGAAAAACCTAATGAATTAAACAAATAAATAAAGATTTATTTAATTAATAGAAGAAGAAGAAGTACCAATTAAATAAATAAAATATTTATTTAATTTATGAAAAGGATAATTTAAATAAATAAAAACATTTATTTAAATGGGAAAAGGCTAGAAAAGGTTTGATGAATTAATTAAATAAAATAAAAATCTATTTAATTAATAGAGGGCTGAGGATAAAATAATTAAATAAATTAAATATTTATTTAATTAGGCTAGGACAATTTTAGGTGTCTACAGTAGTATATATTTGTATTAAGTTATTCAAATATGATTTAAAAGAAAAAACATAGGATACTAGAGGTGCATACTAGTTCTCAGAGGTCTTTCTCGGTTCACCTTTCCCTTTAATGGAGAAATTGGCATACCCATGTTATTTCCCCTTTATAGTTTTTCTCACTTTGGTGGAATGGATTAATATTGTATACGGTGAAAATGGATAGTGAAATCAACAATATAGAAAGACTAACAAGGATCCAACCACAAAACCCTAGCCTAACAATGAAAACAATCCAGCATACACAAATGCAGATACCTAAGACCATGCAAATAAACAAAATAAGTCAAATATAGCATTCACATGTCTAGTAGGGTTTCAATCTCTATTGTCTCATATCTCCATTGATCTTGTTTGATTTATTTGCTCTCGAATTTTATGTGTGCACAAGAGCTCAACAAAGAATGAAAATGTGGTTGATAACTTGATCTCAAGAAGGCTTGATTGCATAAGATTGATTAGGTAATTAGATGATTAGGGTTGATAATGAAGGAGAGTATCCTCTTATATAGAAGACACTGTAAGAAATGGAGGGATAAGATCAAAGGGTGTGAAGATAAATGGTCGGCTAGGATTAAAGGGTAGGTAGGGAAATAATTAAATGATAAAGGGGGTAGGTAGAGGAAAATTAAAAGATAAATGACATGTGTCATTGAAGGAAAAAGCTAATGAATTAATTAAATAAATAAAGATTTATTTAATTAATAGAGGAAGTAGGATCAATTAAATATATAAAATATTTATTTAATTTGGAAAAGGACAATTTAAATAAATAAAAGTATTTATTTAAATGAGAAAAGGCTTAGAAGAGGATTAATGAATTAATTAAATAAATAAGAATTTATTTTAATTAATAGAAGACAAGATAAAATAATTAAATAAATAAAAATATTTATTTAATTAGGCAGGATAATTTTAGGTGTCTACATTTTGCCCCTCTTTGAGACAATGCAGCTTGTCGCGTTGGCCCAAAGAAGATAAGATAAACTGATACAAAGCTGCCCCAGGATAGGAATGATATTCCCCCTCGAGAGATTGGATGAAAATGTTTAAAAAGATTGCAGACAATCTCTCGATAAGAAAGAAAGGCTAGAAAGGACTGACAAGATAGGGTGACAAGGTCACGCAGGAAAAAGACTGACACGAGAGACTGTGGTTAAGTAGCCTATATGATAGGGCCACAAGGAAAACATCCTCATTTGCATCCAAACACCTAAGAGATTAGAGTGCAGAGAGAGAGCTTAGAGGAGTCAGAGTAGTCAGCGACGATGGATAGAGTTCATAGGTTCGATCGAGTCTGGCGATATTAGAGACTAGATGACATGGGTGAGTCGGTAAGTACCTCGAAGCCACTTTGTACATTTTTGCATTTTTACTGTCTTTAATACATTTTAGGGTAGGTGAACAAAAATGCAAAATCGGTGTTTGCACAAGAAACGTGTCTAGGTCAATGCCAGACACATCTAGGTAGGATAGTCACATTTAGGTTAGGTATGATTGTGTTTATGAATGTAATCACACCTATGTTTAGTAAGGATGCATCTATGTGTAGAAGGCACGTCTGTGTCACAAAGGCATGTTTATGTAGGGCAGTGGCGTGTTTGTGATGTTAAGGCATGTCTAGGGAAAGAAAGAACGTTTGGGTTGATAAAAATGGCGTTTGCGTTGTAAAAACGTGTTTGTGTCTAAGTGGGCACAAGTTGACAGTTCTATGATGAACATACACTGTCGATTGGATAAGCTACTGAGAGGATACACTCAAGCAGTTGTCGCAGAGAAGACAAACTGAGAGATAGGCTAAAATTGACAATTTTGTGATGAACATACATTTCCAATTGGATAAGTTGCTGAGAGGATTCACTCAAGAAGGGCCTCTAAATAGGATCAAGTGCAATGTGATGAACATATACACTAGGATCTAGCGCCATGTGATAAACATAAGCACTAGGATAGGAGTAGCACTATGTGATAGACATGAGTACCACTAAGATTGACATGATTGGTTTGGTTGGATGCAGTAGTACTTTCCCTAGATAGAGTCGTGAGAGAGATTCCCTGTGACGCAGAGGTTGTGACCAGAGTTGACCTTTAAGGAGCGGGCAACTTTCAAGGGTATGGGATTGAGACACATCATGTATCTGCTTGAGATTCAAGCGAACAAAGTATTACTGACTTCTCTAGCAAAGAGATGGCACTCTAAGACCTATTCATTTCATTTACTGACTGGAGAGATGTCAATCACTTTAGAGGATGTTTATAGGATTCTGAGGATACCAATCCATGGCGAGTTAGTGTTGTATGACCGAGAGGGAGATAGGGATGCACTGAGATGAGTCTTTGGTGACCCAGAGCTGTAGATGAGACTGGGTCACGTCAGCTAGGATGTCATGCTAACTACTGGATGCAGACTACTGACAGTAGATGGAGGAGTGATTAGTGGTTACCTTTGTCCAGATAGGGTGACACGGGGTATGGTTGTTGGCTAGGGGTGACTCTAGAGACATTGGTGATACAACACACTAAATATGCATGGGGTCCATGTATATTGGTGCATTTGTATCATGAGCTTCACTAGTTTGTATATCTCAGTGGCTGGAGGTTAGGTTGCAGGGTGACTCTACTACACGTGTGGTCATATGAGCACATTGCAATGACAAGGCCAGTGCACTTCAAAGGGAGAGGACATGGACAGTCCTATGCACACTTGTAAAGTATGATCACTTCCCAGCCACATATTGGGAAGGTGGACTATTGGAGATGCATTATTGATGACATAAATAGTGCCATATGGAGACCCTATCTTAACTGTGAGGATTGGGAGGAGGATGCCATAGAGTTTAGGAGCAGGTACTTGACCAGGTGAATGCCTTATATACTTGAAATGCATCTGATTGACAGGGTATGCAAATAGTTTGGGTGACAACAGAGGATGCCTCAGGGATCAAGAGAGTTTGCACGGACACTATGGGAGCAGGCTCACTTGGGGATGTAGTTGATAGAGGTACAAAAGCAGAGTATGATGCTTATTTTGCAGCACATCTGGTACTGAGGTTGATAGATCCAGATGAGCCTATGGCAGTGGAGGATGAGGATGATGAGGATAGGGGTGGAGGGAGACGAAGGAGGTAGAGGAGAGGAGAAGAAAGGAGGGTAGTGAGGGGCAGGGGTGGATAGAGGTATGCTGGAGAGAGGGACGTCGGAGAGAGGGCTGAGGAGAGACATGATCCACAGGGAGGGAGGTCACTGATACCGCTGAGGGGCAGAGGAGGACAGGTGTTATAGGTTGGTGGATAGGTACAGGGATAGGTACAAGAGAGGGATACATAGGGACATATACAGAGATAGGATAGACATGAGGAGGGTGCCCAGGGCGGAGATGAGTTGCTAGCATTGCGAGAGATTGCAACAAGATAGGTCGATGAGATCGAGGATCGAGAGAGAGACGTGACTCGATTGAGGTGACAGTTAGCAGAGATGCAGAGGGAGAGTGATCAGGCCATCCAATGGTATAATGGGACTGAGGAAGCACTGAGGGCAGGCAAGAGAGAAGTTGAGGACATAGGGGTTAGATATGCATATGTCCTATGCGCAGGAGAGGAAATAGCCTACTGGAGAGACCTGTATTACGTAGTTGTTCCTCCAAAGTTGAGGGCCAGGAGCTTCAAGAGAGCTTCTAGGACGACTACCACAGGGGGGAGAGTCAGACGACAAACATCTAGTGGCGGGGTTATGGGTCCACCCACACCACCAGAGGAGGAGATAGAGGAGGTGATCCTGGAGCAAGGACTTCGAGAGCTCAGATTCCTTTGAGGCCAGCTAGCTCTAAGGGAGGGAGTTCATCATAGCTCTCTTGGATCCGATTTTTGTATGAGTTTTTTGTATGATGATGTAGACACCTTCGGGTGAGTGATTTTGTAGCCTTATGAGATAGTGACATCATTTTATCATGACACTTAATATTTTATGTGATATATATATATATATATATATATATATATGATATACTAATTAGTGGTGTGTGTAGGATGTGATGCGATTATGATATCTATATGTATGCATATAATGAAAATTACTAATATGTGGTGATGCAGGTGAATGAAATGCAAATATTTTTGGTGTGTCATTATACTCAGTCATGTGATAGTGAGCTACACGGACTCAAGGAAGGACAGTGGAGGTCAATCACGAAAGAGGGATGAAAGGTAGAAGATATGAAAGTGAAAGAGTTTCTTTTGCTTTATCATCATTGAGCTTTATTATGGAAAATAGGTTATGACAATCAAGGTTAAGGTTTGACCCAAAAAGTCATTGTACCCATTTGCATAGAGATCAGATAGTCGCAAACAAGGAATGCCCTAGTTCACACTAAACTCACAATGTCCTCATATCGTTGGACAAGTCATAGCATTACTAAGAGACAATCCACAAACAACAAAACAATAGTAGGTGAATCATATCCCATCCTCGCCTTTCTAGTCAAAAACATCCTGGAGATATAATCTCTAGTCAGAGATATCCCGGAAAAGCTAGAAGACATGTCATCTTAAAAGATGAAATCAAAAGAAAACCAAGTCTTGACACCAACATGTAATGAAATATTCAAGTTATTTGTGTTTGGTGCCACATATGTTAACATGTTTGATTTGGTCACAATGTTGTTGTCTTGATAAATAATAGATAATACCGAAAAACATGTTGTTACCAAAGTCTAATGAAAGATTTGATTTGTTGAAAGCCCACTGCTGGTTGTGTCTCATTTGAAACTGACTGAATCCATGAAACTGATACTTTATTACGAAGAAGAATGAAACTTTATTGCAGATTGGTGGTGCAAGTGATATTTTATTGCGGATTGTGTGTGAAAAGGAGGAAGAAAACGACGATGCTCCTCGAAACATGCAATGCTCAGGGTACCACTTCCATCACTAGGTTTAGGATTTTGCCCTAGTTGCAGATTGGATCTGATTTATTATGGAAGGAAAGGGGGAAAAGGAAGGTTTATTATGAATGGATAACCAATCTTAGGTAGATCAATAAAAAGCCATGATGGGAAGGGGTAAATTTATTATGTATGGATAGACTATGAGTCTGTGCAAGGTGAAAGGATGAGATTGAATCCTGAAGGAGGGAGGAGCAATGTCTTTACACATGGTGTCGATAACCTGGTTTTCACCATGGTACTTGCCCAGGGCGCCACCAAAGTGGTTTTGACCATTGGATGGATTTATTTCTTTTTACTTTTTTTGATTTTTTCAAATTTTTTGTGTCATAAGGCGCCTGTTTGCCAAGTTTTCACCAAGTAAGGATTTTTTTAAATTTTTTTTTTTATGATTTTTTTAAATTTTTGATATATTTTTTGATTTTTTTAATTTTTGACAATGGGATATTCAAAAAAACTATGTGTAAAACCCGCGAAGGTGCATGCTTTTGATAGGATCCTCCATAGGTTCTCCATCTGATGTTGAGAGCTGATATGCACATGATCCATAGACTGTTGTGATGATGTAAGGGCCAAGCCAATTTGGTTTGAACTTTCCCTTCTTCTCTCCATCTTGCTGATTTTTAGGATTCTCTCTCAGTACTAAGTCACCTACCTCAAATGTGTGAGGCTTTACCTTATGATTGTAACTTCGACGTTCCTTGACTAAATGATATTTCTCTCTCTTGATTGTCTCCTTGATGAAGGAACTAAGGTACAATTACTAATGTGTGAACTATGTAGGCCCATATGCGTGTCACCTAAAGAAGTTTGGGCATCCCTGATAACAAAGTCCTTCAAGGAAGTTCCATTAAAGGTCCATTGATGTGATATATTGCCAAAAAGGATGGATGTGTGGAACAAGTGGATGAGTTATGAAGGCTTATGATTGTGAAAATAAATGAAAGTAGCATGGCATGACGGAGACTGGATCAACAAGTATTCTTTTTGACTTGAAATATTAGAACTCCCCCGCCCCAGTTATTTTGATATTAGGAGAGATCAACTCTTGTTTTTTTTTTCATAGGATTTTTATTCTTGACTTTGATTTTTGCAGAGTCCAATAGCTTTTGATTTTGATTTGGACTAAAGGACTTTTCTTTATTTTTTACTTTTAGATTTTTCTTTTCAAATCTTGATTTTTCATCCCTAATGAGCAAGGGCTTTTGTGATTCTTGTTGATCCAAGCCTAGGAGTGGAGTGGAAATGGAATGATGGGATGAAATGGTAAGGCTATAGGAGTTCTTAAGAGGTTAGCGATATATTCAACAAATTATTTGTTGGAACCACTCTTAGGACTATTGATATCAAGAGCTGCTTGCACTGCTAGAGGAGATTTGCATTGAGACTTAATAGCCACAATACTTGGTGGTTCACACCCAATTCCATGATATTGAAAATTGTTTGTAGGTTGTTCATGTCAACTAAATGTCTTAGGAGATAGTGGGAGTTGATCAAGATGAAAGATATACTCACCACTGAAGAGGGAAAAAGATTGGAAGGAAGATACAATGATCAAATGCAATGAAATGAACAATAAAAATTAAAACATTAAAATACCATTATACCTTTGTAATCTTCTCATTCTCCTTTGGATTGAGACTTAGATAAAGTCAAAGATGCACCCCTTCTTGGCTTGATTGGATTGGCTCTCTTGTTTAATGTGGATGGCTCTCCAAGATTGTGCACAAGATATTGGATGATGAGATGGAATTGATTGGAAATTGGCTAAGTGATAGGTGAATGAAAATTTGGCTAGAGTTTGGATACTTGGATGATTTTCTAGGCTCAAATTGACAACATAAACTTGGATAACTTGGAGATGTCAAACGAAGGAGTGGAGCCTCCAATTTATAGGAGAAGAGGGGAGGAAATGAAGGGCTAGGATTGATCCAAGATGGAGGGCCAGGATTGCATGTGAGCCCATACATGGCCCAGGAGGAGATGACAAGACAAGTGTGGAGTCCAAGAGATATGACTTAAAGGCATTTCTTGTCTCCACACTCCTCAAGGTTCATTGGGAAGGCTTCAAATATTCCTTGAGTGATGAGAAGAAGGAATTAAAAATTCTTAAAAAGAATTCTCATAGGGATTGGAGGAATAGAGAGGAATTAAAAATTCCTTGGGTGAAGGGATACTTAGAGGAATGTGAGATTTTCACCTAGGAAAGGGGCATTTAAGGAAGGTGGGTGAGTGAGGAGACAAGTAGTTGACTTTGTGGCTAATCATGAGGATTAGCCACTAGCAACTCATTAGGAGAGGGATTAGAAAGGTGGGATTAGGACAAATGGGATTTGTAGGAGGATTTGACTAGGAGAGAAAATGGGTGGAGGGAATTCAAAATTAGAAGAATAATGATAAGTGAGATTAGGGGGTGCTTCTATAAGAATTCATTAGGTTAATGATGGATTAGGAAAAAGGCAATTTGTAGGAATCACCTGGATCGATTAATTAATTAAAGGGGGGATTTGGAGAGAATTGATTTTAGGGATTTTAGAAAAATAAAGGTAGACTGATTTATTAAACAAATCAGTCACTAGACTGTAGTGACAATATTAATTATATTCAATTAATATTGAGAAAGAATAGGGATTGGCATAATTAATAGATTAATTATGCGAGGAAGTAAAATAAATAAATTAAAATAATTAATTTAAGAGTATATTTTGCCCCTCTTTTACGCAGCGGCAAATTTGGCGATGGGTAAAAGATAGAAGAAGGAGGATGCCCCATCTCAAAGTGTGGGTGGTGTGTGCCCCCTCGAGATTTTTTTTGGAATTTTTTGGAAAATTGACAGAAAATTCTCGAAAAGAAGAAGGAAGGAGAAGGGGTGATGAGTGAATGAGAAAGAAAGATAGAGGGGATTGAGAAAATGGAAGAGGAGATAGAAGGAGGGAGAACACGAAGGGAGTGGGCCCGCAAGGGGGTCCATATAAGCCACACAGGGCCAATGAAGGGTCATTGTCACACATAAGCATTAGAGCATTTTAGAGCCCGAAAGAAGAGAAGGAGAGATGGATCTCATTCTGACATGTGAGCTTCGCGCCGAGAGGGTTCATCAGCATGACAGACCTCAGGGCTATGGACCATCGTATGTACGACTAACCCTCTTTGTGATTTTGTAGATATAGGCTAGAATTAGGGTTTAGAATAGGCTAAGAAGTCTGACAAGGTGGATGCGTTGATCGTCATTTTGGCGCGCGCGTGCCTCGATGGTAGTGTGAGCACTTGTGGGTCAAAGGGGAGAAGAGGGGGTTCTGGGGTGAGCGATCACGTTTGGCACGGGTGCTTGCGCTAGGGACAATTAGGGTTAGGTTTAGGGTTTGGAAAGGGAAACGCGACACAAGTGTTTGCACTAGGGAAAGTTAGGGTTAGTTCAGGGAGGGAGAAAGGGTATTGTGGCGCGAGTGCTTGCGCTAGGGTAGATTAGGATAAGGTCGAGGAGGGAGAAAGGGTAGCGCGCAATCGCGTTGATTAGGTCTGCAAACCCAAAATCAGAGTCGGTTAGCATGTGCAACTATGGTATAGCATGAGGGCCATGGGTTTGGCACGAGCGATAAGTAATTAAATCAACGTATGTGCTAAGGGAGAATAAAATGGAAGATTTGGTATAGAAGATGGCTTGGGGGGCATCATAAATGCATCAAGAATAGGATACGACCAAGAATATGAGATGACGAAGTGGTTTGCTTGGATGTAGGCAGATTTGGGACCATTGGCGTCGGGGGAGCACTCACCGATGACCATGAGACTATATCGACAGTTGCGGTTAGATGAGTTGGAGATCCTGGCTATTGTGGGATTGCATTTTGTCAGTCGGTGGCTGAGGATTCGAGCTCACACTATGATGATGACAACCTTAGTAGAGAGATGGGATAGTAGGTATAACACCTTCCACCTACCTACCGATGAGGTGACAATGAATTTACTGGATGTATGGAGGATCTTGAAGATCCCCATTCACGGCGTGATCCCAGAGTATGGGTTAGATGCAACAGATTTCTACCTCTGAGAGGTTTGTGAGTGTGAGGCATTGCTGATGCTGGACATGAGTAGGATGCTTTTGGGCAAGGTGATGGGTATCCGACACATTCCTTATCTAGTACTTGTGATATGCGGGTTTCTGAGCGGACAAATCATGCTTGATCTTGGAGGACATGGGTTTCCTGTTAGATGGAGCAGATGTGTTTATTACATGATTCATGATTATACTTAGTATGCTTGGGGAGTCACAATTTTGGCTCAGTTGTACCATGATATGCATCTTGTAGTATACTGGGAGTATGCCAGCCTATTTGTGGGGGTGACTCTTCTTCACATATGGGCTTGGGAGCATATTGCAGTTACACGACCATTAGGTGTACAAGATAGGTGGGCTTGACGACCATATATAGACAGGTACAGGGGCCTCTTACATTATACATGGATAAGATCAATATGGTTTTGGCA
Source organism: Cryptomeria japonica (assembly GCF_030272615.1). Classification (NCBI taxonomy): domain Eukaryota; kingdom Viridiplantae; phylum Streptophyta; class Pinopsida; order Cupressales; family Cupressaceae; genus Cryptomeria; species Cryptomeria japonica. Next base: position 561,363,655 of record NC_081414.1, on the reverse strand, counting down.
TCGCATTTTTTATGAGCTTTTACAGTTCACATGGCGGCCATTTTTGGACAGTGAGACATGGAGGGGGGACTAGCAGTTGCACTAGGTCGGAGTGGAGATATGGCTATTTGGTAGGTCTGTGTACATTATTGAGTATTATGCCCCTTTTAGAGTGGCTAGACAGTTCAACTTTTTGCAGGATATAGTGAGGGACATACCGTTATATCCTCGGATGACACGAGAGGTGATATTTTGGGGCCCGATAGTGAGTCCATTGGAGGGGAAGACTAGCTTCTAGACAACACCATACCTAGTTTGGGATGAGTGGAGGGGAGCGGGATAGGATCTAGGGACAAATGGAGGATACAAGAGCTAGTATGAGGGACATTTTTCAGTGTGCCTTACCATCCTTGGACTTTTGGAGGATGATGAGCGGCAACCGACAATAGATGAGGTAGTCGACGGAGAGGGTGATGCACCTAGTGACAGGTTTGTGGTGGGAGCAGGGTGGGGTGCTGGCAGACAACATAGGGGGGTTAGGGTGATATGGAGGAGAGAGCCTGGGGTGAGACAGGGACAAGAAGGAGCACCAGTGATAGGGGAGGTAGACGAGGGAGGGGATGGTGGAGCAGAGGAGGCTGTACCTATGGACATTCTAGAGGCATATGTACAGGGTGTAGGTCCAGGGGTTGGGGGAGGAGTGTCACAGGCTGATTTTGACATACTCCAGCAGCAGAGAGATGCCACCTGGGCAAGGCTACACTCACTCAAGGATGAGCTACAGATTGAGAGAGCTAGGGGACAGAGCTTGGAGGCAGAGGTTGAGCGGTTGCAGCGGGAGGTGACAAATTTGACAGAGAGCCTCCAGACAATGAGGACTGAGGTGGATGATCTGAGGATGGATAGGGAGGAGTTAGAGCGGATGCTAGAGGAGGCTAGGTTAGGGTCCGCCATTAACACATTACATGACACTCTTTGACTATAGGATGAGGAGTTGGAGAGGCTACATGAGAGGGTGCATAGGGAAGAGGCAGATGCTACACACTTGCGGGGGGAGATGGATGCAACATGTCAGATGTTGGTCCCCGTAGGGCTTGGGCAGATGTATTCTGATATGATGCAACAAACAGAGAGGGCGGAGAGGGAAATTTGGGAGGCAGCCTATTATAGGGGTTATACCACGGAGCAACGAGCAACCTCATACACTGAGAGTGTGTGATCTCATAGGACACATAGCTAGCGACCCACACAGAGCCAACAAACGGGTGGATAGGTGGGTTTTAGGCCACCTAGAGCAGGGGGAGAAGGAGGATCTAGGGGAGGAGGTGATGAGGAGGGGGCTGGGGAGATAGGTGGAGAGAGCTACCTCCATTTTGGCTTATGTGTTATATTTTGACCCTTCGGGGTGATCATTATATTATGACAAACATATTCATTTTTTGAGCTTATATGTATATGATTTTTGGTGGCGGTGATACATGTATCTTATTATGATGGACTCTATTTATTATTTTATGATGTGATGCATGGATGATGATTATGAATGTATTGCGCTGACCTATTTGTGATGCAGGATGGATGTTTATATATCTATGCTTATGATGTGTTATTGACATGTTCATGGATGCATGATGGATGCATGTGCATGTGTGTATGATATGTTGTGGATGCAGGAAGAGTGATTATATGGGTGCACATGTTTCTGAGATGTTTTGATGTATATATATGTTGTATATGAGGATGTTTAAAGTATAATAGATATGATGATGTGAGAAAATGAATATGCAATGTAATAATAAATGTGGATACAAATGATTAATGATTAATGATAAATTACTCTAAATGAGTGATAAATGCAATCTAAATAAGGAATGAATGATAAATGTAATGCCACCTTCACAGATTATGCAATGTAAATACGGTGTGTACAAATTGTAGGATCAATTCCTTGCATATCTTTGTAATCCCACGCAAAAGCGTGTTGATGATATTTGGGCAATTCAACCAGTGTTAGCCTTTGAGTTTATGTGAGTTGATTATTGATATTTAAACATTTATTTGAATCCACTTCCACCTTGACAGTAAGATCGACTTGAGCCGTCTCCAAAAGATAAGAAGTATGGACTTCCTGCAACAACAAGGTATGCAATATATCAATGGCTGCAGGAAAATCCGATGTTGTAATACTTGATGTTAACTTTTGCGATTGTTGCTCCAGATTATACTAATTTTCCAGAATGTTACAAAGAATAGAATTGTCATCCTGAATTCGTATGAATGATTCTCTATTAATCATCATAAGATGATTGACAGAGTTGACTTCCTCTTCTAATTCTTCCCCCATGTTAGGCCAAACAATTTGTTCTTGATCAAGTTGAGGCTGAGCAGGTGAATACAGAGTTAGAGTTTTAGTAATATTTCCATCAGAAATAGTCATGTCCCTAGTCTAGCATCCAATATATGCATCTGCTATAGAAAGCTAAGGTCTCTCTAAGATGACCGGATATCCCCCCAATGTAGCTTTAGGAGACAAGACCATAAATTCTGTCGGATATTCCCAGTAGTCTAGAGTAACGACAACATCTTTAGTTTTACCATCTGGATGAACCGTGGAACTATCAATAAGTTGCAGGACCGTAGGAGAAGGTCTGAGACTAGTTATATTAATTTTTTGCATTATGTCTTTTGTCATTACATTGATGGCTACTCCCAAATCTATTAAGGCATTCTTTATCGGAGTGCCATTGATGACCATTTTCACAATAGGACTACCAGGGTCAAAATATTTAGGTATTGAAACTTTTCCCAACATAATATCAGCCAGTTGACCCATTACACACACTATTTGTAGATCCTTTTTCTTTCTGCCAGGTTTCCTTAAACATGCCTCTTTAATTGCCTTACCATAGATAGGAACATCCTTAATAGCCTGAAATAAGGGAATCTTAACACATATGTGTTTCAACTGATCAATGATATCAAAATTTATATCCTCTTGCCGAGGAATCTCTTCAACTTGCAACCTTTGAGGAAATGGGGGTATTTACTGATTCTGGGGAATTTGTGTTGGTTGGCTAGATATTTCTTTTTCCTTTTGTACTCTAGTTATAATTGGAGGAGACGGGATAGGAAAGGTTGTCCCAGATCTAATGTGAATATCACTTATAGAAAGAGAATATGTTGGGTATTGATTAGGATCAGCTGAATAAACTTGTTGTTGTTGTTGAGGCTTGCTATTAGGATTTGGCATGGGTTGAGTGGGCAGTTGTGTGGGTTTAGGTGGAATAGTATTAGTAGCAGGAGGGGGCATTATAGAAAGCTTTTGAGACTAATGAGGCTGCTGCAGAGGTTGTTGATAATGAGAAGATTGATTTGACCATTGTTGATTGCCTTTCCATTGGGAAGTAGGTTGCCAATTCCCTTGGAATGGTTGCCATGGTCCCTGAGATTGAGACAAATTTCCTTGTGGCTACTACCACTGTGGAGTTTGATTGGCAAAATGTTTCCCTTGGCCTTGAAGATTATACAAATTTTGATAATTATCAAAATTTTTGAGCATATGGAGGTTGCCATTGATTATTTTGTGCATAGTAATTTCCACTATAACCGAAAAAGAAAGTGGATCAGGAGGCATACCTTGTCTTGGAAAATTCAACCTTCTTTGAGCAACATAAAAGATTTGTTCATCATCTCCTTGTACTGTCTTGAAATCAGGAACTTCAAGATTTGCAACCATCTTACATCTACAGTCTCTTTTCTTCTGTCTCAAATGTGGATAGAATTCTACAAGAATCACATCAGCTTCCTCATGCTTCTTCTTAGCTTGAATTTTGTCTAACTGAGTAGCCATATTGTTTATGACATCCTCTTTAAAATCCTTCAAAAGGTGACTGATCTCCAGTCATGAAACTCCATTACTGGACGTTGATGAAGACATTCCCGGCTTGAAATGCCTATTCTTCTTAGAAGAAGATCTAGAATACTTCTGGCAAATTTGGCCAATTTCATTACATGTTGATTGAGTTATATCACCACCTCCCATAAGGTCTAAAGAATTTGTGCATTCGTCACTGATTCCCCTAAGAAATATCAACTTAAGAGATTCTCATTTAAAGCACTATGCTTAGATTTCTTGACACTGAATAGAAATCTCTCCAGATAATCTTCTAGACTCTCATCCTCCCTTTGTGTCATTCTAAAACTATCATCCCCATGGCGGTCAGTCCCTCTACAATAATCTTTATATTTCACAAGAAACAACTATTTCATCTCTTCCCATGTAGTGATTGTACTACTCCCTAGACTCATAAACCATCTCAGAGCTGATTCTTTTAAAGTGGCAGGAAATATTTTGAAAGTATATGGGCATTTTTAGTGTAATCATAACTCCTACAGAGGACATCAAATTTAAACAAGAAAGTATCAGGGTCCTCTGTTACTGGTCCATAAAATTTAGGAAGAGAAGAAGCTGGAATGTTCTTGAGATTAGAATTATCATGCAAATTAGAAATGGATAATTCAAATGTTGGGTTCACAGGCGGAGGTGGGTTATTCTCATCGGGGGGTGGATTTCCTTGCATTGGTCTTTGAGGAGGAGTTACTCGACAAGGGTCCTCTTCAGGAGGTCCAAAGAGGAAACGAAGGTTGTTCTCAGAAAGTTCAAATTCAAGTGGGTTCAAATTATCTGGGGCTTGGTAAAGTGCAGCAAAAGGGTTTATATCTGGTGCTTCATATGGATTGAGTCTTGTATGATCAAGAAGGTTAGGAAGGAATCTACCTTGAGCATCTCTTCTTCGTTTATGCATGCAGATTCATGAGAATTACTTAAAATGGACTGAACTATCAAAACTAACTATACTAAAAACTTAAAAATTCATAACTATGACAGGTTCTTAGTTTGACACCATCCCCGACAATGACACCAAAAATGTTTGCCTAGCCAATAGGATCAATAACTAGATTTAAAGTCTTAACTGAAAGATTGGTCATCCATTATGAGTAGCTATCATTTTCATGACTAGGGTTCATTTACTTGTCAACCCAGGGACGTATTACTTGAAATGGGTCTACATTGTATATGCACTAAGTTCCTGTGATAGCCATTCTGCACTAATGCGACAACTAGGTCTATCTGAGATAAATAAGCAAAAATATAAAAATTGAATGGCTACATGAAATCTTAACATAAACAGAGGATTTTAACTAAATAACTGCTAACTAAGTTCAGAGCTAACAAATAAGAATTACTCTGTTTGCTTTGGCTACATGAACAGTCACAGGATCTGGTTCCAGTGGTTGTAGGAACAGTAAGTTGCTAGAGCATCTACTGCATCAAAAAGGAAACTTAATCTAATAATCACATAGGAATTCTCACCAAGTGGGCCCCCTTGGATGAGTGTATCGAGACTTCAAATGATTCTATATACTCAGAATAACATAGCTTTTATTCATTATTTCCAAAAGTCAATACAATAAATGAGATAAGAGAAATGCTTCTAATTCTGGAAAATGTTGTCTACCCTCTGTGAAGAGATGCATGTCTTTATTTATAAGAAAGACTTTCAACTACCTAGATCATGACCATAAAATTAGGTGAAAACATTTATTACAACAAGGAGAAGAAGTTAATCCATAGAGAACGTGGGACTTTACTAAACTGCAACCAAGAATATAGCATGACGGTGGTTACTAGATTGATGCTTGTTGGAGGCAACCATAAATGAGTCTGGTATCGCCTCGCTATTCCTTTGCCAACTCACTTGAATTCCATCTTCTCCACTTCTTTTAAATGCTCAACCACCCTACAATGTCTCCAACTGTTTGCACGACGTGACTCTTCATCTAGCTTAAAACAACCACTTCTACATCAACTTATTTACTCCCGCATTAAAGGTTAGAACACACACACACACACACACACACACACACACACACACAAACATATATATATATATATATATATATATATATATATATATATATATATATATATATATATATATATATATATATATATATATCCATTTTCATTAATCATAAAATTTATACATCCACGCATGATATTACCATAATAATCTGCATAACTATAGGGTTATTAAGTCAAAAAAATATAGGGCTCGACGGGTTTGGCTATCATTCAGAATGCACACAATCAAAACTATGATACATCACATGACTTAAACACTATCCCAAAATGCAACTTAAAACATAGGAAAATCTTATCAGTCATAGAAATAAAAGAGCTATTATTCTAGCTCATCACGTGTAGTCGTATGACAAAAGATGCAAGTCAAAATGACTAACTGATGTCTCTTGCCAAGAGTAGGATTAGGATGGAAGATTAAACTATCGGGCGAGGGAAGGATTCATCCCTATGGAAAAGGATGGGGTGGATTGGGGTTGACTTAGACAATTGTCTAGATGACCATGAGGACCAACCTGTGGATGTAGGACTAACATCAAGACTTGATGAAGCTCACATGGAGGCACAAGCTCAGGAAACAGGAGATAAAAGCTCAGGTGGATGGGATAATCCTTATTCATGCTTTGGGCAATGACTCATAATCATACAAGTGATTATTCTGCTAGGAGTGTGGTAGGGAGTGTTATGGATATTAGATGGGCAGGCGGTGAAGGAGTTTGATCTGATAGATGATGGATCCAGATTATTTACTTTGGCGCATGCATGCAGGTTTTCACCAAGGTACTTGCTCGTAGCGCCACAAAGTGGTTTTCACTAATGGACGAATTGATTTTTCTTAACTTTTTCTAATTTTATTTATTTATTTATTTGCATTTTTATTGATTTTTTGACAATTGATGACCTTCAAAGGACTAGGCATAGAATCTCTTTAGGTGTGTGATGTTCATTGGATCATCCAAAGGATCTCCTTCAGGAGTAGCCAATTGATATGCCCCTGATCCATATTTTGTTGTGATCACATATGGTCCAAGCCAATTAGGCTCAAACTTGCCTTTCTTCTCTCTTTCTTGAAGGCTTCTCTGATTTTCCATGAGGACAAGATCACCAATTACAAATTCTTGGGTTCTGACCTTCTTGTGGTAACTCAAGCGTAGGTGATTCTGATATACCTAGAGATAGTTCAAGGCCTTGAGGTGCCTTTCATCCAACAGTTCTAGCTCTTGTAGTCAGGCAACTCTGTATTCCTCATCTGGGAGGATATCCTGTAGCAACACCATTAGGGAGGGGATCTCAATCTCAAGAGGGAGGATGACTTCAGAGCTAAAGACAAGGGAATATGGGGTGGCGCCTGTGGGTGTGCAGATGGAAGTGCAGTAAGCCCACAAAATAGGGTGGAGTTGGAGGTGCCAATCACAACCAACTTCATTGAGTGTCTTTTTGAGGAATTTGATTAGGTTTTTGTTAGAAGCCCCAGCTTGACCATTACCTTGTGGGTAATATGGAGTGGAGAAGCGGTATTGGATATCAAATTTATGACAGAGCTCTTTAACATCCTAATTTTTGAATGGTCTGTCGTTATCTGTAATGATAACTTTGGGGATTCCATATTGACAAATCAAGTAGTTCAGAATGAATTTAGAGATATGCTTACCAGTGGTGAAGGTAAGAGGGATGACCTCCACCCACTTGGTGAAATATTCAGTGGCGGTGACAATGAATTTATGACCATTGGATGATGTAGGGTGGATTTTCCCAATGAGATCGAGCCCCCACTTTGAGAAGGGCTAGGGTGTAATGAATGACTACAATTCTTGTGATGGAGCGTGGATCTTCTCACCATGTTTTTGGCAAGGGATACATTTATTCACATAATTATATGCATCTACTTTCATTGTAGGATAGTAATATCTCATTCGCAAGAGCTTTTTAGCCAAAGTGAGCCCACTTGAGTGTGCCCCACAGATACCTTCATGCACTTCACGTAGTGCCCATTCAACCTCTTGTTTGTCTAAACACCTTAGGAGGGCACCATAAAAATGCCTTATGAACAGGGTCTCTCCAAGGAGAGTGTAATGAGCACATCAGTGGATGAATGTTTGTTGTTGGGTTTTGGTAAGGTGTGGGGGAATGGTGTTGTCTCTTAGGTAAGTGAAGGTCTCTTGATACCAGGGGATTCAGGACCAATGAGTACGCACACCATTTTAGAATCCGGTAAATCATATGCCTGTATGAAGAGTTGCTCGACCAAGAACTCACACTTCTGACTATGTTTTGGTTTTTGAAGGAGGGAGCCAATAGTGGCCATTGCATCTGCAGCTCTGTTGTTTGTTCGTGGAATTTGATCAAACTTAATTGATGTGAAGTGTTTCTTGAGATCTTCAATGATATTGTGATAGGGAAGAAGCTTGTCATCTTTTATTTGATATTTGTCATTGACTTATTTTATGACAAGTTGGGAATCACCATAGACATGTAATTCCAATATCTTCCATTGGATAGCCAGGCGTAGTCCATAATCAGTGCTTCATATTCTGCGACGTTGTTGGTACATGCAAAGTCTATCTTGTATGATTTTGGGATGCAATCTCCTTGAGGTGTGATCAACAATATTCCTGCTCTCGATCCATTTTGGGTGCAAGAACCATCAAAGTACATTTTCCATGTGGAGGATGTGATGACAGTCATTACGAATTCTTCTGGAAATTCTGTAAGGATCAGATGGTCACCTGGAAGTGGAGTGAAAACTAGTTGGTTTGCTATTACCTGTCCTTTGATTGCTTTTTTGTCCATATATTTAATGCCAAATTCACTTAACAACATGACCCATTAGCAGTTATGCCAGTGAGAGCAACTTTTGACAAGAGGTATTTGAGAGGGTCAATTTTAGCAATCAGTTTTGTTTTGTTGTTAAGCATGTAGTGTCAAATATTTTGCATGCTAAAGACAAGTGCTAAGCATGCTCTTTCAATGGGGGTATAATTGAGCTCATACCCTACTAGTGTGCGACTGATGTAGTATATAGCATGCTCCTTTCCCTGATCATCTGTATGTACCAATAATGCCCCCAATTCCACTGCAGTAGTAAATATGTACAAAAGAAGTGGCTTTCCTGGAATAGGAGGCATGAGAACCAAAGGCGATGAAAGATATTCCTTAAGCTTCTCAAATGCCTTTTGACACAGGCAATCCCATTTGAATTTGGTATCTTTGCATAATAAGTGAGAAAAAGGGTGACATTTGTCTGCGAGTTGTGAGATGAAGCATCTGATAGACCGGAGCTTTCCTTGGATGCTGCGCAACTATCTAAGGGTCTATGAGGGAGGCATTTCCATGATAGCTTTTACCTTTGCAAGATCAACCTCTATGCCTCTGCGGGAAATGATGAAACCTAGCAGTTTTTCCGATGTGACACCAAAGACACATTTCTTAGGATTGAGGCGCAATTTGTATTTTTCCAATCTTTCAAAAATTTGCCTTAAGATAGGGATGTGCTCATGTCTTGTTTTGGATTTTCCTAGAAGATTGTCCACATAGTCCTCCATGATTTTGTGCAAGAGGTCATGGAAAATTGTTGTCATTGTACGTTGATATGTAGCTCTGACGTTCTTGAGACCAAAGGGCATGACTTGGTAACAAAAGGTGCCCCATAGTGTTGTGAATGTTATTTTGTGTTGATCTTCCTCTGTGTCCTAATCTAATTGTATCCAGAAAATCCATCCATAAGTGATAGCATCTCATGTCATGTTGTGAGGTCTACAACCATGTCTATGTTGGGGAGCGAGAAATCATCCTTAGGGTAAGCTTTGTTCAAATCTCAGAAATCAGTATAAATGTGGATTCCCCCAGCAGCTTTGCCGACATGTACAATGTTGGATACCCATTTAGGGTAGTCTATCGGTTTGATGAATTATGCATCCAACATTTTTTGAAGTTGTGCTTTGACCAAGAGTGCAATATGTGGATGTATCTTGCGCAACTTCCACTTTACTGGTTTTACATCTGGATAAACAACAAGATTATGAATTACCAAGTCAGGATCTAGGTTTGGCATGTCAACATATGATCAGGTGAAATTGATCTTTGTTTCGGTGAGAAAACTGATGAAGTCCTGTCTCTCTTGATCCGTGAGGGACTTGGCAATGAGCATGTTCTTTGGAGTGTCTTTGGTGCCCATATTGATACTGTTTGTTTCCTCTACCAGTAAAGTTGACCTGTCTTGCTGAGGAGGAACAATTGTAGGAAGGTCAAGTCCCTCATCCTCAAGTGCCTGATCCAGGTTTACACTTTCGGATACACTCTTTATTTTTACTTTTTCTTCATCCAAAGGTGCCTCGAAGAGGTTTTCACCTAGGGAATCATGGTTTTTCTTTTTATTATCTTTTTTTCGACTAAGGGCATTGAGATGACTACCAAAGTATCCCTTTTCATGTAGCTAAATCCCATGAACTCTGTTGTAGTCTTCCAAATTACGCATAGTCAAGAGAGTCATGAGAGCATTGTCATCGGCACAAACGTCTAATGCAGGTTTGTCCCGTTGGCCTCGGTCTATAAGTTTGGGATGGACAAGTTGTAGCTCATGCAGAATGGGAGAGGTTATGGGGGTGATGGTGTTGATGTGGGTGTCAAAGAAGATGCCATCTTCATATTCAAAAGGCATTTCATGGAACTCCTCTTCATCGGAGTCTTCGA